>NC_059373.1:26587780-26680280 GCF_019703515.2 Myxocyprinus asiaticus
TATATATGTATGTGTGTGTGTGTGTGTGTGTGTATGCATGTATATATATGTGTGTATATATATATATATATATATATATATATATGTGTATACATACAGGTGCATCTCAATAAATTAGAATGTCGTGGAAAAGTTTATTTATTTCAGTAATTAAACTCAAATTGTGAAACTCGTGTATTAAATAAATTCAATGCACAGAGACTGAAGTAGTTTAAGTCTTTGGTTCTTTTAATTGTGATGATTTTGGCTCACATTTAACAAAAACCCACCAATTCACTATCTCAAAAAATTAGAATATGGTGACATGCCAATCAGCTAATCAACTCAAAACACCTGCAAAGGTTTCCTGCGCCTTCAAAATGGTCTCTCAGTTTGGTTCACTAGGCTACACAATCATGGGGAAGACTGCTGATCTGACAGTTGTCCAGAAGACAATCATTGACACCCTTCACAAGGAGGGTAAGCCACAAACATTCATTGCCAAAGAAGCTGGCTGTTCACAGAGTGCTGTATCCAAGCATGTTAACAGAAAGTTGAGTGGAAGGAAAAAGTGTGGAAGAAAAAGATGCACAACCAACCGAGAGAACCACAGCCTTATGATTGTCAAGCAAAATCGATTCAAGAATTTGGGTGAACTTCACAAGGAATGGACTGAGGCTGGGGTCAAGGCATCAAGACACAGACATGTCAAGGAATTTGGCTACAGTTGTCGTATTCCTCTTGTTAAGCCACTCCTGAACCACAGACAACGTCAGAGGCGTATTACCTGGGCTAAGGAGAAGAAGAACTGGACTGTTGCCCAGTGGTCCAAAGTCCTCTTTTCAGATGAGAGCAAGTTTTGTATTTCATTTGGAAACCAAGGTCCTAGAGTCTGGAGGAAGGGTGGAGAAGCTCATAGCCCAAGTTGCTTGAAGTCCAGTGTTAAGTTTCCACAGTCTGTGATGATTTGGGGTGCAATGTCATCTGCTGGTGTTGGTCCATTGTGTTTTTTGAAAACCAAAGTCACTGCACCCGTTTACCAAGAAATTTTGGAGCACTTCATGCTTCCTTCTGCTGACCAGCTTTTTAAAGATGCTGATTTCATTTTCCAGCAGGATTTGGCACCTGCCCACACTGCCAAAAGCACCAAAAGTTGGTTAAATGACCATGGTGTTGGTGTGCTTGACTGGCCAGCAAACTCACCAGACCTGAACCCCATAGAGAATCTATGGGGTATTGTCAAGAGGAAAATGAGAAACATGAGACCAAAAAATGCAGATGAGCTGAAGGCCACTGTCAAAGAAACCTGGGCTTCCATACCACCTCAGCAGTGCCACAGACTGATCACCTCCATGCCACGCCGAATTGAGGCAGTAATTAAAGCAAAAGGAGCCCCTACCAAGTATTGAGTACATATACAGTAAATGAACATACTTTCCAGAAGGCCAACAATTCACTAAAAATGTTTTTTTTATTGGTCTTATGATGTATTCTAATTTTTTGAGATAGTGAATTGGTGGGTTTTTGTTAAATGTGAGCCAAAATCATCACAATTAAAAGAACCAAAGACTTAAACTACTTCAGTCTGTGTGCATTGAATTTATTTAATACACGAGTTTCACAATTTGAGTTGAATTACTGAAATAAATGAACTTTTCCACGACATTCTAATTTATTGAGATACACCTGTATATGTATGTGTGTGTGTGTGTGTGTGTGTGTATGTATGTGTATATATATATATATATATATATATGTGTGTATATATATGTATATTTCAATATCCGACCCCTGGGCTGAGGGATCGGTGAATATTCTTGCTTTAGTGATTTTGCATTGAAAATTAAAATTAATTTATTTAAAAAATAAAAACTTAAATCAAATACATTTCTAAATTCAAATTGCACTCCAAACTAAATGAAAAATCAATTAAAATAATGAAGTGATAATATATATATATTTGTCTATGGGCAAATTATTTGTAATATTAATTTGATAATAATTGCCTAATAATAATAATAATAATAATAATAATAATTTAATACATGGGAAAACGAGACAAATATTGTCTTGAAATCGTCAAAGGCATCAGCTATTGCCGATCACTCTGACCATCGTCGATCATCGTCTGTCGACACAACCCTAATGTGCATTTCTCTCTATAAATTAACAAAATGTTCAGACAGTCTCCTTGCTGGTTTTTCCGACACATTCAGAATCATGACCGCTTTTGCCGGTGTTGCTGTGGCTCGCTTCCTGCGCTTGTAAAATGTATATTTTAAAGGCTCATTATTACGGTTTAGTATTTCTCTGTAATGTAGAACAGTGTTAGCAATGTTACTTATATATATATATATATATATTACTTATAGCATTCTTTCTCAGCCCTGGAACTCAAACAGTTTTCTGATGCCCCCCAACATATATATATATATTTATATAATTAAATTAATATCATAAACGTGCGACTAGTCAACTAATGGCTTAAATTAACTCCTACTAGTCGACTAGGAAAATCTTTGGTCGGGGGCAGCCCTAGATATTTAGACTTTAGCTTTTAGAGAATAGATCTTGAATATAAGTATATTTTGTCTTTACTGCACTCGCAGAAGTATAAACAAGTGAAAAAATACACTTATATACAAAATACACTTACAAACTTTTATGTCAGGGCACAAGCTGAATAATCGGTTAAGAGCTAATGATTCATCATTGCAGTAATCGTCGAACAGTCGAATAATCGTTAGATTAATCGATTATCAAAATAATCGTTAGTTGCAGCCCTACTGTCCATGTGATCATAAATTAAATGACCCGTCAAACATCATATTCTCTCTATCACTTGATTTTACCACTACTGTGCTTTTTTCTACACGGTTTACAGGGTTCACACAAAGTCCTTGAAGGTCTTTGCTTAAAGTGCTTGAATTTAGCTTTTAGAAATTTAAGTACTGGAATACCTGAAAAATCACCTTGTTTTGATGAAAAGTGCTTGAGATTAAAACGGATCGTTTCCTCTGTGTAATGTGTGTCCATCAAAGATGGACTTTCATTGAATAATGTGTCTTAACATCCTTTCTGTTCTTTACAGTCAGATAAAAAGTAAAAAGAAATATGAATTTTAATTTCACACATCATGGATGCGCTAAAGAAACCAAGAGATTCTTGTTGATGTTCACTGAACACATAAAAGCACATGGAAACTAGGGATGCACCGATTCCACTTTTTCTCTTCCGATCCGATTCCGATATCGGAAATCTCAGTATTGGCCGATACCGATCCCAAGCCGATACCAGTGTTGTTTTTTTGCATAATCAGTTTAGAATATCTTTACATTATTGTGTGGAACTAATTGGGAGTACTCTTTAATATGTAAAAAAAAACTTTATTTCACTACACATTATTTCAATATAAATGTATAGCTTATTAAGAAACACTTTATTATTAACTAGTATACTGGATAATGTAGCAGCAAAATTAACAGTAATTCCAGTCTTCAAGTCTTCAGTAGAAAAGAAACCAGTGTTTTATTTTTGCCTTTTTTTCCCAAAAATGTTTCAACTTGCATCTGGACTTTAAAGGATTCAGATCTCTTTTTTTTGTTCAATTTAGTTGTAAGACATCAGTCCACTTTTCATTCACACAGTTATTTTTTGGAACCCATTCAACTTCAATACTGTTATAAATTGTAAACAAATACTAATGATGACAATAATAATAATAATAATAATAATAAATTGAATGAATTTTAAATACAACAGTAACAATATCTTTAAATCATGCACTTTTTAAACCCTCACGCTTTTATTTTGACATTCTAAACTCTCCAGGAAGTCCTGTATGTGTCTGTTTGTACGCAAGTTAACAGTAGTTTAATTCACTTCTTATTCAAATTCTGGTAAAATGCACCTCCGGTGCCGTTCTAAATGCATATTATAAGTGAACTGAACTATTGAGCATCTACATCTGAGATGTTGTTTTTGAGTAGCGCTCAAATATTGCACACTGCTGTGAAGGATAAAAATAGCCATGAGTGCATCACCAGCCTGTGGGTGAGTTTGTGTCAACAGAGCAGCACCATTCACTAACGCGCTGGCACTGCGCATACTATATATTTACTTATTAAACATAGCCTTTTGTGATTCACAGAGCTATCGCACGTCTTAAAGTGGCTTTGAATAAAATGCACTACTTTAATGGTGTTTTTATGGTTCTTTTATGCCATTTTTGGAGCTTGACAGTAATGAACATAACTACCACACAGTATCGGATTTGGATCGGTCTCATTGGACCAAAACCCGATCCGTCTAAAAGCTTTAGTATTGGAGCCGATACCGATCCAGGTATCAAGATACATCCCTAGTTGAAACTCTTAAAGTGACAGTACCTTTTTAGTGTTCCTTATACAAATGAATGTAAATGTTTTTACTTGTTAAAAACACATTATTTCAAACAGTGATGGCTCATATCATTATTATATATTATTTCATGATATAATATGAATTAATAGAATGTAGAATTTTTACACAGTTAAAATTTTATTATAACAATGATGACAATCAAATGATTAAAAAAAAAAAAAAAAAAAAAATCACTTTCACATACTTTTTTCAGGACAGGTTTTGTTCAGTTCCCTATTGGTTCAGTTCACTCGACATTGCGGTAAACGCTTTTGGGTAATTCCTTCTCCAACGACCTAGTTGAAGCCCTTGTATAATAACAGCAATCTTATGATTGGCAATGGTGTTAGAGCCCCACCCCTTTAGGCGCGCAGTTGGCCTATATAAGCGGGTGTGCGAACACCATTTCTTCCGAATTTTCTTCTTTCAAGACTGGCATTGTCTTGTCTTGATTATGACAATCATCTCGTCTTGAACAGCCCTCTCTTCACCATCGTCGGACACCCTCCAGCGGACGGGACTTCCCTGCAGACGCGGACAGGATGACTCATCGCCTGTACCACTCAGCACACGCATTGAGAAGACTCACCCCTTCCCTGCAGTGATCCAGCGAAGATTATCTCCGCCTCGCCGTCGAAGACGATTCAAGATATTGTACCGCAAGTGTTCCGCATGCGAGCAGCACATCCCGCTGTCAGAACATGAGAGCTGCGTTCACTGCTTGGGCTGTGCCCATGCCAAAACGGCTTTCATAGAGACAGACTGCCGTTACTGCGAGGGTATGAGTCTCCTGATGCTCCGCTCAAGGATTGCCCTCATTCTGAGGGACGATCCCGCCTCATGCGCCCTCCCACCCACCTCTTCTTTGGTTGAGGTTGAGTTGGAAGAAGTCGAGGAAGATCCCGCACCGGTGCAAGCTCCGCAATCCCCTCAATCTCCTGATGTAGCATCCGCGCCAGTACAGTATAAGTGTGATGAGCTCCGGCCCTCTATCGGAGCGCACAGCCTTATCACATTGGCGGTTCTGACTATTGGGATGACGTCATGTCCCACGCAGCATCAAATATGAGCGAGTGGTCCACGGAGGATGTCGCTGTCCCTTCCCCTAGTGAGGGTGAGGAGCATGCGCATGCCACTGATAAGAGCTGATTTGCGTCCCCTTGTGGTTGGTTGAGGAGCTCGGTTTACAGTGGTACCCTCTAGTCGAACCGGAAATATCTCACCTGGATGAGTGGTCCTGCAGTCCGGCCGTCAGCAAAAGACTGTGTCTCAAACGGCAGTGCCATTCTTTCCGGAGATCCGGCTTGCATGTTAACTCGCCTCATTAAAGGAATAGTTCACACAAAAATGAACATTTGCTGATGATTTACTCACCCTCAGGCCATCCAAGATGTATCTTTGTTTCTTTCTTCATCAAAATAGAATTTAAGATTTTTAGGATTTCATTTCAGGCCTCCTCCTTTAAACAATGCAAGTGATTGTACTCCATTTTTTGACGGTCCAAAATGCATATTTAGGGTGCATCAAAATAATCCACACGACTCCAGTCGACAAATAAAGTTCTTCTGAACCCAAACGATTGATTATTTTTAGAAACAAATCAATACTTATTTACTTTTTAACTACAAATGTTCGCTTCCGTACAGCTCTGTGATGCGCGCTCATGAGAGGGATGACGTATGCTCGTTAGTAAGGTCACGTGGAGGAGGAGGCAGGAAGCGTGTCACTGTTTACAAGAGAAACTTGCAAAAAGCACAGACCAAGCGCCGTTCACAAACCAAAACAGTCTAAAACAATTTCAAAACAATATAAAATTAAAAAATAATTTCCAAATAATAAAAAAAAACATTGCAGTAAATAACCATCCTTTATTTCGGAGCAATGCTGTTGCATTATCTACTTGTGCTTTTCCTTTAGCAGAAATATATAGGCTATATGACTGTCAGGAATTCAAGCCACACAAGTTCTAGTTAGTGAAACCAAGTGCGAGAGTGTTTACTGAGATTCACAGGATTTACACAGTGAGATCAATGGTACAGGTGATATCACAGAAGAGAAGCTTCACAAAATGAAGAAGAGTTAACAGGCGAAACAACAGGGTATACACTAAACTGATATTGACGAAGATCAAGAGCAAATAAACACTGCGAGTCCTTTGTGTGAGACTTGACAGTGAAGTGGCCTGAAGGTGAGTTATTTATGCAGGCAGTGATAAGCGAGTGAATTGAGTGCAGGTGCGGTGAATTAGAAATCGAGTGATGAGGAATGGAGCACTGAGGGAAGTGCAGAGCCCAAGGGAGGCATGGCAATGACAAAGTTTTCACACATACCTGAGTTCGCTGGAAAAACAGCACAATTCAGATATCGACCCTTGGTTTCTTTCGATTGGTCTGAAATCCTCAGGGGTAAAATGTTCACTGCACACCTTCCAATATTTGAGAGAATGTAGGGGTGTACTGATATCCAGTTTCAGCGCGATAAGCCAGAGCTTCAATCGCTCATGATCATGTACAGTGCATCCGGAAAGTATTCACAGCTCTTCACTTTTTCCACATTTTGTTATGTTACAGCCTTATTCCAAAATGGATTAAATTCATTATTTTCCTCAAAATTCTACAAACAATACCCCATAATGACAATGTGAAAGAAGTTTGTTTGAAATCTTTGCAAATTTATTAAAATAAAAAACGAAAAAAAAATCACATGTACATAAGTATTCACAGCCTTTGCCATGACACTCAAAATTGAGCTCAGGTGCATCCTGTTTCCACTGATCATCCTTGAGATGTTTCTACAACTTGATTGGAGTCCACCTGTGGTAAATTCAGTTGATTGGACATGATTTGGAAAGGCACACACCTGTCTATATAAGGTCCCACATTTAACAGTGCATGTCAGAGCCCAAACCAAGCCATGAAGTCCAAGGAATTGTCTGTAGACCTCCGAGACAGGATTGTATCGAGGCACAGATTTGGGGAAGGGTACAGAAAAATTTCTGCAGCATTGAAGGTCCCAATGAGCACAGTGGCCTCCATCATCCGTAAATGGAAGAAGTTTGGAACCACCAGGACTCTTCCTAGAGCTGGCCGCCCGGCCAAACTGAGCGATCGGGGGAGAAGGGCCTTAGTCAGGGAGGTGACCAAGAACCCGATAGTCACTCTGAAAGAGCTCCAGCGTTTCTCTGTGGAGAGAGGAGAACTTTCCAGAACAACCATCTCTGCAGCACTCCACCAATCAGGCCTGTATGGTAGAGTGGCCAGACAGAAGCCACTCCTCAGTAAAAGGCACATGACAGCCCGCCTGGAGTTTGCCAAAAGGCACCTTAAGGACTCTCAGACCATGAGAAACAAAATTCTCTGGTCTGATGAAACAAAGATTGAACTCTTTGGCCTGAATGGCAAGCATCATGTCTGGAGGAAACCAGGCACCACTCATCACCTGGCCAATACCATCCCTACAGTGAAGCATGGTGGTGGCAGCATCATGCTGTGGGGATGTTTTTCAGCGGCAGGAACTGGGAGACTAGTCAGGAATGAGGGAAAGATGAATGCAGCAATGTACAGAGACATCCTTGATGAAAACCTGCTCCAGAGTGCTCTGAACCTCAGACTGGGGTGAAGGTTCATCTTCCAACAGGACAACGACCCTAAGCACACAGACCAGATAACAAAGGAGTGGCTACGGGACAACTCTGTGAATGTTCTTGAGTGGCCCAGCCAGAGCCCAGACTTGAACCCAACTGAACATCTCTGGAGAGATCTGAAAATGGCTGTGCACTGACGCTCCCCATCCAACCTGATGGAGCTTGAGAGGTCCTGCAAAGAAGAATGGGAGAAACTGCCCAAAAATAGGTGTGCCAAGCTTGTAGCATCATACTCAAAAAGACTTGAGGCTGTAATTGGTGCCAAAGGTGCTTCAACAAAGTATTGAGCAAAGGCTGTGAATACTTATGTACATGTGATGTACATCGTTTTTTATTTTTAATACATTTGCAAAGATTTCAAACAAACTTCTTTCATGTTGTCATACAACTACACATAATATGATGTTTTAACCTGTGAATTTCATTATTTTTTTTTATTTTTTTTTTTACAAAAATTTCAGTAAGTGCAGTAATTTCAAATCAGATGATTGCAACACGCTCCACAAAAGTTGGGACAGTCAAGTGTTCCCTATCTGTCACTCACTTGACATTGTGTCGATGTAGTGACACTAGGGGTCACTCTTGGGAGCCCCAAACACCTCTGCTTTTTCAAACACCAATGAGAATTGGCGAGTGGAATTTGCATGCCACTCCCTCGGACATATGGGTATAAAAGGAGCTGGTATGCAACCACGAGCGGTTCTATTCATTGAGCTGAATTCATCCGCCGAGTTCGTTCACCTCACTCTGCTGGATCTTACAGCGCATTTCAGCGGCTTCTCCCCCTCTGCATTTCGTAAGAAAGCAAGCCACCCCAGCAGCTCACTGCACCTGTCCTTCTACCTACGGGTTTGAGGCCGCGTTGGTTAGCACTGGGGGCGATTTGGGGACATCAATGGGACCACCTCCGCCGGGTATCCCCCCACGGACCTCCCATTCCCCAGCACACTCGCTTGCCCCGATTGGGCTCTCCCACGAGACCGGCTGCTCGTCTCAGTGTGAGTTCGACTTCTCGTTCGGAGCTCCGGAAGACAATGAGTTATCGAGCGCAGCATTGGAGAGTGGCTCATCCAGTCTGACGCAGAGACTTCGGCTCGGCTTCCTCCTTCGGGAAAGGTCACCCAGCCTCACGCCGACGCGGAAATGACGGACGTGCTTTCCCGGGCGGCCGCAAGCGTTGGACTAGAGTGGAACCCTCCACTCTCCACTGAACCCTCACGGCTCGACGATCGGATCCTGGGCACGGGGTGCCACCCACGGCAACGCCCCGCCCCCGTTCCTTTCTTCCCGGAAGTGCATGATGCTGCGTGATGGGACTCATGTCTTACACATGTAACCTCGGTTCCCTGAGATAAAGGGAACAAGACGTAGCAAAACCTGGCTGCACTACTACTTTAGAGTTTCTAGTTACGAGCGATGCGTTCTTGTCCTTCAGTCAGAAAATTCTGAAGAAATGGTGTTCGCGCACCCGCTTATATAGGCCAACTGCGCACCTAAAGGGGTGGGGCTCAAACACCATTGCCAATCATAAGATTGCCGTTATTATACAAGGGCTTCAACTAGGTCATCGGAGAAGGAATTCCCCTATTTTGTTAAGTGTTATTATAACGAATTGAGATTATATCGAATCGTAAACCTCATATCGTATATTGTACCGAATCTAGTCAAATGTAAATCAAGTCAATCACTGAAACAACAGCACCACCTTGAGTAACAAATAACATGTAAAATCGACATGACGTAGTAGTAATATGTATGAATATGGCACTCATTTGTCTTGTAATAAACAAAGAAACACATATCATGTGATAGTAAACTTAAATGTTTATGAAATAATCATAAAAATATGATTTATAGAAGTAGAAATATATATTGCAACACTATTACATATATCAGGGTCAGTAAAGACCCTATTCACTTTTGGTCATTGAACAATTAGAAGAAAAAAAAAAGTTTGTTTGTTTGTTTTTTTCAATTTTGGCTTTTTTTTTTTTTTTCATTGTTAGACGATTCATAAGAAAAAGGTTGAGGAGTTCTAAAGCAGTGGAGGCATTACTCCAAAAAATGGACAAGGAGGTGGAATAAGGTCCTGGGTCACTGAAGACCCAAGGTATGCCTTTAAAAGTTAGTTAATTGATTCAAAATTTAACAGTAATGAATGACACATTGTTATAAAAGGAACAAATGCCCTGAAAATCAATTCCAGGGGACAAATATTGCTTTTTACGAAAAATGTATTTCTGACACTGGGTCAAACCCACAATTTGAGTCAGAAGCCGAGATTCCTCACCATCTCACTATTAATGATGTTTCAATGCCCTTCTGAAACTTAATGCACGGTTTATTTTAAGCCTAAAATATCTGAAACCATTGTTCACCACAGTTGAGATAATTTAGTGGTATCACATGAGATCTTATCTTGATCACACAGACACAAATTTTCCCTTGTTGATGGGTAGCATGAGACATTTTGATTGAGACTGATACCTCTGTCACTGTAGTCATCCACCAGGATCACTTCTGTGAGCAGCAGGTCAGGCGAGGTCTCCAGGACACTGTGCACTGTCCGCAGGAGTGTAGACCACGCTTCATTGTAGAAGGCTATCACTACTGAGGTTGTGGGCAAGCTCAGGTAGTCATATTTTAGGGTTTTACATCTGGATAGAAAGATCTTGTAGTTAATGTCCTCCTACAGCGTTACAATAACAAATACAATGATGCAGTTGTCAGCTATGTTTACTGTTTAATAAGACACTGAATGTTTCCAAAAGGCAATATACTAAATAGAGGCGCATTGTGTCTATGCAGGATGCTGACAGTCTATTTTTTGTCACTATATTATACACTTAATGTATCATAAATAATCTTTGATGCTTTTTCCATGTCTTAGATTAAAAATAACAACATCAAAGAGCAATGGTAAGAATGCAGAATATTAAAATAATACAAAGAGCATAGCATTGGAAAAACCCTTTAGATATGATATGGACAGACAGACAGACAGAAAAATAAAAAGATAGACAGATAGATAGACAGACAGATAGACAGAAAGACAGAAAGACAGACAAACAGACAGACAGACAGACAGAAAGATGGACAGACAGACAGAAAGATAGACAAATAGATAGACAGAAAGAGACAGACAGACAGAAAGATAGACAGACAGAAAGATAGACAGACAGACAGACAGAAAGATAGACAGACAGACAAACAGACAGACAGAAAGATGGACAGACAGAAAGATAGAAAGACAGATAGACAGACAGACAGACAGATAAAAAGACAGATAGATAGACAGACAGACAGAAAGATAGACAGACAGACAGGTAGATAGACAGACAGAAAGATAGAAAGACAGATAGGTAGATAGACAGACAGACAAATAGATAGAAAGACAGATATATCGACAGACAGACAGATGGATAGAGAGATAGAAAGACAGACAAATAGATAGACAGAAAGAGACAGACAGAAAGACAGACTGACAGACAGACCGATAGATAGAGATAGATAGATAGACAGACAGAAAGATAGACAGACAGATAAATAAATAGACAGAAAGAGAAAGATAGACAGACAGACAGATAGACAGAGAGATAGACAGACAGACAGATAAATAGATAGACAGAAAGATAAACAGATAGACAGACAGACAGACAGAAAGATGGACAGACAGACAGACAGACAGACAGACAGATAGACAGACAGAGAGATAGACAGACAGACAGATAAATAGATAGACAGACAGACAGAAAGATGGACAGACAGACAAGTAGATAGACAGAGAGATAGACAGACAGACAGATAAATAGATAGACAGACAGATAGACAGACAGACAGACAGAAAGATGGACAGACAGACAAGTAGATAGACAGACAGACAGACAGACAGATAGACAGATAGACAGACAGACAGATAAATAGACAGAAAGAGACAGACAGAAAGAGACAGACAGACAGACAGATAAATAGATAGACAGAAAGATAGACAGATAGACAGACAGACAGACAGACAGAAAGATGGACAGACAGACAAGTAGATAGACAGACAGACAGACAGACAGACAGATAGACAAATAGACAAATAGATAGACAGAAAGAGACAGATAGATAGATAGATAGATAGATAGACAGAAAGAAAGATAGACAGACAGAGATAGACAGACAGACAGATAAATAGATAGACAGAAAGAGACAGACAGACAGACAGATAGATAGATAGATAGACAGACAGACAGAAAGATGGATAGACAGACAGACAGATAGATACTTTTGAAGCATCAACACTTACAGTGGGTTCCATCTTTCAGGCAGTCTGCGGTGTAGTGATATTTTATCGCTGACATAAGTGTTTATTTGATGTTTTTTGATGCTCTCTTCCTGCTCTCGCTTCTCCTCATCGGTCAAGTCCAGTTTGACAGCTCTGCCCATCTCCCCCAATGCATTCATATCCAGAGGAGGCTTCTCATAAACAGGTCTCTTTAAAAACTCCTCGTCCACATTGCTGCGCTCCACGACTGGTACTTCTCTTCGACTCGCCAGCCCGACATCACTCTGAGTGTCCTTAGGAAATATTAAATATCCCGCAACAAACGCTCCGAGAACGCACAGAATGAACTTGGACCGACTACGTCTGCCACATATTACCATGTTTTGTCCTTTCTGGTCGTCTTGGTTCCCTTTAAATTGTCTCTCATCCAAAGTTCAATCTCGTGAGAAGTTCAAGAGAAGTTCGCAGCCGCCTACGTAAGAAGATCCCATTTTTGAAAAGTGCCAGATTTCCTTTTAAAGCCGATTGCAGTTGTCGGGAAACCAATTACTGATGGTATCAAATGTATGCGATCCGAGCGAAGCGAAAGTTGGCTTGTTTGTCTTTAGGTTTGTGGCTGAAACCAAATGTTGAAATATTGGCTGTGTCTCAAACCCCGAGTAAACTACCTAGACAGAAAATTGGAACATCGTAAACGCGTAAGTTTTGCGCATTCTCCGGAGTTCCGAATCAGCGCCTTAACATGCGCAAAAAGTACGCGCCTGTGATGCCCAAGCTTCCTCGGAACGCGCCAGACGTTTTGTTTTAGTGGGAAGCCTACTAGGTTTTAAGACACAGCCAAGAAGTGGCACATCCCACAGGTCTATAGATCGATGTAGAGGGAGATTTGCCCAATCAGATTAGCATTGGCTGTCTAGTTGGATAAAGCCAGGAGAGCTGGAGAAGGCAGAAAGACAGAAATCCAGGTCAAATCACACAGTCTTCTTTTAGGTTACACTGACAGCAGCGCTAATCCAAATCCAGTTAGTGTGCGTCACCTATATATAAGCATCGTCATGCCAAGAATTAAATGCATAGTACATGAAAGTGCGGTCACTTCGTTATTAATAACGAAATATTTTATTTTGTGACCACGAGCTGCATGCGCATTTGTGTACAGGAAGTAACAGACGGAGAGGGTACTGTACTCATTTTCATATTAAAGCTTGACTCTTTTGGTCGGTTACTTTGACACTTTAAATGCAACATAACACTTCCTGAAGTTCGTATCTGTAGCTCTGTAAGTATATGTAATGCTATATTGTTTTCTGTGAGTTTAATCATAGTTTGGTTCTGCTTCGCTGCTTCCGGGAGGTAGTGGAACAAGTTAACATTTTCTGTCACGTGATTCAGTCATACGTACATGACTAAAAAAGTTCCACCACATAAAAAAATAAATGGGCTGTGGTAAAACAAAATTATGAGATACAAAGTCATGATTTTGAGATCAAAATTAATAATTGTTAGAGGAAAAAATCATAATTATGAGATATTAAAAATTATGAGATGAGTAATAATTATTAGATGCTAAACCATAATTATGAGATTAAAAGTAAATTATGAGATGCTAAATCAAAATGATGAGATAAAAGGTCAAAATAAAGAGACGCAAAATCAAAATGATTAGATACTAAATCAGAATAATTAGATGTTAAGTCACATATATGAGATAATAAGTAATAATTATTAGATGCATAATTATTAAGTCATAATTATGAGTTAAAAAGTAATTATGAGATGCTAAATCAAAATGATGAGATAAAATGTCAAAATAAAGAGATGCTAAATCATTATTTTTAGATAAAAAGTAAATTATGAGATGCTAAATGAAAATGAGATACTAAGTCAAAATTATGAGATAAAAGTTCAAAATAAAGAGAGGCTAAGTCATTATTATGAGATAAAAAGTAAATTATAAGATGCTAAATCAAAATTATGAGATAAAAGGTCAAAATGTTTAGATGCTAAATCAGAAGTATGGGATTAAAAATAAATTATGAGATTGTAAATCAAAATTATTAGATGTTAAATCATAAATATGAGATAATAAGTAATACTTATGAGGTGCTAAATCAAAATTATGAGATAAAAAGTAAATTATGAGATGCTAAATCAAAAGTATGAGATAATAAATAATAAATATGAGATAATAAGTCATAATTATTAGATGCTAAGTCATAATTATGAGATAAAAATTAAATTATGAGATGCTAAGTCAAAATTATGAGATAAAAAGTTAATTATTAGATGTTAAATCATAAATATGAGATAATAAGTAATAATTATGAGGTGCTAAATCAAAATTATGAGATAAAAAGTAAATTATGAGATGCTAAGTCAAAATAATGAGATGCTAAATCAAAATTATGAGATAATAAATAATAAATATGAGATAATAAGTCATAATTATGAGATAAAAAGTAAATTATGAGATGCTAAATCAAAAGTATGAGATAAATAATAAATATGAGATAATAAGTCATAATTATTAGATGCTAAGTCATAATTATGAGATAAAAATTAAATTATGAGATGCTAAGTCAAAATTATGAGATACAAAGTTAATTATGAGATGCTAAATCACAATTATGAGATAATAAGTCATAAATATGAGATAATGTCATAATTATGAGCTGCTAAGTCATAATTATGAGATAAAAAGTAAATTATGAGATGCTAAGTCAAAATGATGAGATACTAAATCAGAATTATTACATGTTAAGTCATAAATATGAGATAATAAGTCATAATTATGAGATGCTAAGTCATAATTATGAGATAAAAAGTAAATTATGAGATGCTAAATCACAATTATGAGATAATAAGTCATAAATATGAGGTAATGTCATAATTATGAGATTTTATTTGTACATAATGACTCTTTATCTAATTATGAATTTTAATCTCAAAATTTTGATTTACCAAAGCATGATTTATTGATTATTTATTTTATGTGGCAGAAATGGGCTTCCACACACACATTTTTATTATAATTATAAAAAAAATAGAAAATAAAATATTACAATTTTTGCCTACAAAATAACGTTACCGCCGTTGTATTATAGTTATCAGAAATCAACCTTTTAATTGTTATTTGCCACCAGAATTGATTTTTAGTGACATTTTACCTTTATGAGGACATGCTTTTTCTGTATAAAGCGTGTCGTCCATTTATGCCAAGTATTGCAGTGGTCACTACAGTGTCTAAACCCATAACTAGATAAGCCTAGAATATAATATTCTAAAATGTATCAGTGTTAAATAAAAAAAAAAAAAAAGAAGACCCCCCCCCCACATAATATGTAAATGTAAAACTTTTTTAAATGTAAATATCTGCACCATTTTTGCCCCAAGTTCTGGTTAATTTATTACCCTGCTAGTAACTATGGAATTCTGACAGATGTGTAAGTCAGTTGAAGAAGCCTGCATTGAGATCAGGATGGGTTCATCCTTAACATACAGTATATTTACTCTGATGATGGATTCTTCTGAACCAGAGAGACTGGTTTGAAGTTCAAAAGAAATATTTCCTGGAATTGGAAATATTGGAATTGTTTCATATTAACATACAAATGGAAAGAGATTCACAAATATAAAGTTGGTTCACAAATAAATTGAATGAGATCCACAAATAAAAATTCACAAAAATGAAATGAATTCACCAATAAAAAGAATGAGATTTATAAATACATGTGAGTTTCACAAAAAAAGTGAATTCACAAATAAATTAAATAAGATTTGCAAATAAAAAAATTTATTTACAAGTATATTTTTGAACTCACAAACACAACTCTGTCCAGCATTCATTTGTGAATCTCGCACATTTATTTGTGGATCTCTTCCTGTGCATTTGCGGATTGCTACACGCATTTGTCGATTTTGAAACAAATCTAGCATCAAGATGTGCACACAAATCTACAAATAGGTGGACTCCTCCCATTGTCTACTCAAGCCAATCAGATAATGGCCACATTACTCAGACTAATCGTAGCACTTTCTATCTTCAACCAATCATGCTTCGTTTTACTATCAGGGCGGGACCAGAGTCACAGTGCTCTCATGAGCATGGAATCAAGCACATACAGATAAGCTCCAAGGCCGCAAACTTTGAAAGAAACGGACGCCATCAGAGGAATACTGTGACTTAAGGTTTGTATCATTTTCTCTCGGTTATAAACGTGTAGTGTCTTGTTAAATGTCGACAGCTGAAAATTGCCCATTTGTAGAGTGTCCTGATCATTAGCTTTATAGCTAACCTGGCTGACTGTATGAGTCTGCTATTTTAATTTTAACCAAGTTTCTTGACTGAAATGTGTCATCAAAACCTTTACTCTTAGGGTACGTTTACACAACAACGATGTACTAAAAACGGAAACTTTTTCCTTTACGTTTTTGAAAAGTTTCACGTACAGACAACAACGTTGTCATCACATGGATCCGCGAAAACGACTAAAAACACTGTATTAGGCATGCCAGGTCTGTCAGTTTGTAAAGAAACACTACGCGCCTGCGCACATAAGCATTCTTCCACAGAGCGGTGAATACAAACAATGAAGATGGCGAAAGCATCGAGCAATTTTGTCTGGATGGACGATGAGGTTGCTTTATTACTACAATTACTTTGCTGGAGAAGCATCAATAAACTCAAAATCTTGAGCAGCACAAACACAGACCTGTAGTTCGCCATTGTAGTTCTGAATGTCTCACTGTCTGTCTTGAAGTACTTTTTATTTTTTATTTATTTTATTTATTTTTTTAAAGCTTTATTTAGTAACCAATCACACAATAATCAAATACAAAAAATGACAATAATTGCAAGAAAATCAGTAAAAAATAACAATACAAATAAATAAAATAATAATAAAAATACTATACATAGGGGTATTGAAATCAAATCCATATCTCTAATTGAAAAATAAATACAAAAAACCTTAAAAAGGATAATATTTCAAGGATTTACAACAATCTATAGTCTTTTTTTGCTTTGGTGTTCCTTACACCCTCCAATGCTTTAAGATACTGACAAAGCTCAAACTTAAATTGTACAAAACTAGGTGTACTTTTTGACCATCGACATTTATGAATGTGATATTTCCCTAAAATAATAAACAAATTAAGAATGTTTTGAAGTACTCGCGCGCATGCCTATAGACTGAACACGTAATACACATGCGCATGACATCATCGTTTTCACAAATCCGCGTTTTTGTATGTTTACACGGAGACGATAACGGCATCGTTTTCAAAAACTTGCACTTTGAAACCCGTTTTCAAAAGTTTGCGTTTTCAGGCCCCAAAACGCCGTTGTCGTGTAAACGAACAGCCAAAACCCATAAAACGTTTTCCGTTTTTAGTTGAAAACGTTGTTGTGTAAACGGCCCCTTAATGTTATTTGGCAGATCCAAACAGACACACTACTAGACACTACAAAAGATCAGTAGTACAAATAGTACCTTTATAAAACATCAATCATATTTGATGATCTTGGGTGCACAAACCATAAATTAATATCCTATATTACACAATGTACAAGATCTGCTATGGCAATAATTTAGTTTCACATTATGTTAATGTATCTACATTTTACAATGTATTCTCATATTCCACAGAAGAAGCTAAATAATACAGGTTTTAAAAAAACATGAGGGTGAGTAAATGACAGAATTTTCATTTTTATGTAAGTCAACCCAAAGACAATGTTAAGGTTTATTTAAATTTTGTATTGCACTTTCATTTCAAGACATGACATTGTATCTTAAAATAAATCTGACATAACAGAAAAATAATCAATCTCATATTACACATTTTAAAAGGTGTTCTGTATCGGAGCTGGAACCACTGAGTTTTGGAGCAGGTGAGTCAAGTGCTCAAAGTTGATGGGCAATACACAGGGGAATATCTGAAAAAGAAGGCAATTACCAATGAGTCAATTATCACTGTCAGAACATGATGCTGTATTTTAGAAAGGGACCCCTGGAGCTGAGTGACTCCAGTCAGGCTTCCTAAGCAACCAATTGGCCCGGTTGCTAGGGTGGGTAGAGGCACGTTAGGTTAACCTCCTCGTGGTCGCTATAACATGGTTCTCACTCTTGGTGGGGCGTGTGGTGAGTTGTGCGTGGATGCCGTGGAGATAGTGTGAAGCCTCCACATGAGCTAGGTCACCGCGGTAACGCGCTCAACAAGCCACGTGATAAGATGCGCGGATTGATGGTCTTAGACGTGGAGGCAACTGAGATTCTTCTTCCGCTACCCAGATTGAGGCGAGTCACTATGCCACCATGAGGACTTAGAGCGCATTGGGAATTGGGCATTCCAAATTGGGGAGAAAAGGGGAGGGGAAAAAAAAGGGAAACTGTATTAGTACCTCCTAAAACATGCACACAAATGTGCTCAAATGCAAAATTATAATAAATATTACCTTACAACTGCTTTTATTAAATACATTAACATTATGTGAAAATTACTGCCATAGCAGATCTTGAACACTGTGTAATATAGAGTATTAATTTATGGTTTGTGCTCCTAAGATCATCTTATATGATTCATGTTTTATAAAGACACTATTTGTACTACTGATCTTTTGTAGTGTCTAGTAGTGTGTCTGTTTGGATCTGCCAAATAACATTAAGAGTAAAGGTTTTGACGACACATTTCAGTCAAGAAACTTGGTTAAAATTAAAATAGCAGACTCATACAGTCAGCCAGGTTAGCTATAAAGCTAATGATCAGGACACTCTACAAATGGGCAATTTTCAGCTGTCGACATTTAACAAGACATTACACATATTTATAACCGAGAGAAAATGATACCTTAAGTCACAGTATTCCTCTGATGGCGTCCGTTTCTTTAAAATTTTGCGGCCTTGGAGCTTATCTGTATGTGCTTGATTCCATGCTCATGAGAGCACTGTGACTCTGGTCCCGCACTGATAGTTAAATGAATCAAATCAAAATCAAATCACTTTATTGTCACACAGCCATATACACAAGTGCAATGGTGTGTGAAATTCTTGGGTGCAGTTCCGATCAACGTAGCAGTCGTGACAGTGATGAGACATGTACCAATTTACAATAACATCAAATTAACACAACACAATTTAAACATCTGTTATACACATAATTACACTCAACAATATACAAATAATAACATACACTGTACAGTATACAATACGCACTATATAGATACACATTATTCAATAAAAATTAAATATATATATATATATATATATATATATATATATATATATATATATATATATATAGAATGTACAGTATTGTACTGTATAGACATTCAGGCTGTCGGTTGATAGTCAGTTGTTAAGAGAGAACATAATATAATAATAATAATAATATAATGTATGACAGTCCGGTGTGAGATATAAGAGTAAGGGTAATAAAGTGCAGTGCTGATGTATTTTGATCGTGGGAGATCAAGAGTTCAAAAGTCTGATTGCTTGGGGGAAGAAGCTATCATGGAGTCGGCTGGTGCGGGTCCTGATGCTGCGATACCGCCTACCTGATGGTAGCAGTGAGAATAGCCCATGGCTCGGGTGGCTGGAGTCTCTGATGATCCTCCGAGCTTTTTTCACACACCGCCTGGTATATATGTCCTGGAGGGAGGGAAGCTCACCTCCGATGATGTGTCTGGCAGTTCGCACCACCCTTTGCAGTGCTTTGCGGTTGTGGGCGGTGCTATTGCTGTACCAGGCGGAGATACAGCCAGTCAGGATGCTCTCCACAGTGCAGGTGTAGAACCGTGTGAGGATGTGGCGGTTCATTCCAAACTTCCTCAGCCGTCTCAGGAAGAAGAGGCGCTGATGAGCCTTCTTCACAACGACTTCAGTGTGGACGGACCATGTGAGTACCTCAGTGATGTGGACACCCAGGAACTTGAAGCTGCTAACTCTCTCCACTGGTGCTCCATTGATGGTGATGGGACTGTGTTCTCTGTCTTTTTTTCTGAAGTCCACCACAAGCTCCTTTGTCTTACTGACGTTGAGGGAGAGGTTGTGCTCCTGACAGGGTGTGCACCTCCTCTCTGTAGGCTGTTTCATCATTGTCAGTGATCAGACCTACCACCGTCATGTCATCAGCAAACTTAATGATGGCATTGGAGCTATGTGTTGCCACACAGTCATGTGTGTACAAGGAATACAGTAGTGGGCTGAGAACACAGCCCTGTGGGGCTCCAGTGTTGAGGGTCAGTGATGAGGAGATGTTGCTGCCTATTCTAACCACCTGGCATCTGCTTGACAGGAAGTCCAGGATCCAGCTGCACAGCGAGCTGTTTAAGCCCAGAGCCCGGAGTTTCTCATCAAGCTTGGAGGGCACTATGGTGTTGAATGCTGAGCTGTAGTCTACAAACATTTGTTAAAATGACGCCAGTCATTTAAACAAGTTATTTTTGATTGTTTTGGTACAGGCACAATGGTGGATGTTTTAAAGCATGTGGGGACTACAGACAAAGAGAGGGAAAGGTTGAAAATGTCCATAAAAACACCAGCCAGCTGGTTCGCGCATGCTCTGATGACGCGGCCTGGAATGCTGTCTGGGCCCGCGGCTTTGTGGATATTCACCCGTCGGAAGGATCGGGTTACATCCGCTACAGAGACGGAGAGTGAACTAACCTCTGTAGCTTCAGCCGCGAGAGCTCTCTCTGCGAGGGCGGTGTTATTTCCCTCGAAACAAGCATACAAAGTATTTAGCTCATCCGGTAGAGAGGCAGCGGTGTTCATGGTGGAGTTTTTATTCCCTTTAAAGTCTGTGATGATGTTAATTCCCTGCCACATGCTTCTAGAGTTGGTGGTGTTAAACTGTCCTTCAATCTTGCTCCTGTACTGGCGTTTTGCGGTTCTGATAGTTTTTCGGAGGGCATAACTGGCTTGTTTATGCTCCTCCGCGTTCCCGGAATTAAAAGCGTGATTGGTTGAAGATAGAACGTGCTACGATTGGTCTGAGTAATGTGGCCATTATCTGATTGGCTTGAGTAGACGATGGGTGGAGTCCACCTATTTGTAGATTTGTGTGCACATCTTGATGCTAGATTTGTTTCAAAATTGACAAATGCTTTTAGCGATCCGCAAATGCACAGGAAGAGATCCACAAATAAATGTGCGAGATTCACAAATGAATGCTGGACAGAGTTGTGTTTGTGAGTTCAAAATATACATTTGTAAATATTTTTTTATTTGCAAATCTCATTTTATTTATTTGTGAATTCATTTCATTTTTGTGAAACTCCTTACATTTATTTGTGGATCTCATTCAATTTATTTGTGAACCAACTTTTTATTTGTCTCTTTCCATTTGTTTGTTAATATGAAACAATTCCACCTCCATAATTTCCTCTCCCAACATGAATTTCTAACATCCGTCCAATTCTTACAAACAGTATTTTACAGAAAAAAGTAAGCTAAAAAAATATCAAATGTAACATGATCCAAGTAGCAAACTAAATGTATGCTTATCCAAAATAATGTGCTTAATTATTGATTAGGCCGTCGGCCGTTATTTGTTCCCCATCCGAATTCCGGCATCTCCCGCAATTGATATATTTAGATGTCAAATGACTAGACGAAAGTTGTCCAGAGGTCACCAGCTTGACGACGCCTTCTGATTGGGTGGTTATCGATTCTGTAACTTCTGACACTTTGACGTGCGGACAGTAAAAAAACTATTTGTGTTTTTAGTTTTATTAAAAGTAAATGGCTTAATAAACGTACTGGAAAGAAAATAGTTAGTTATATGCGACATATCACTTTGTCCTGAACAATGAGTGATATGAATCCGATTTTTATTTATTTGACAAATCTCCCACATCTATGGTTTCATTATATGCCGAATATAAAATATCAAGGTAACCACCACTTCCCATGAGAGAATATGTATTTTTTTTTTTTTTTTTTTTTTTGTAATGAACTATTTCAGACTTCTCTGAGAATGCTGTGGAAAAGAAATGCATTGTTGCTTAGAGATGGAATGTGAAGAAATTCAGTTTTAGATAGAAAGAAGAAATTGTTATTTTTGTACTGAAAAAAAATAAAATAAAATTCAGGTCAATTGCCTATAGTTACAGAATCACCCATTTATCTGAGAAAAAAAAGTGAAATTAAACAGTTGTTCATTTCCATATAGGGGAGGATGCATTATTATAATTTTAAGACAGCAAGGTTGGAAAACAAAAATTTTAATTCACAGTTGCGGTGTATTTCTCACTTTTCTGGAAGCTAAGAAATATAAAAACTTCATTTATTTCTTACCATATTCCTAGAAACAAATACATATTTTAGTCCTTTTTCTACCATAAATCTACATGTTTACTTTCACTTTAGAAAAAAAAAAAAAAGACTTAAATATTTCTCACCCACATCTGTCATATCTCTTCTGAAGACATGGATTTAACCACTGGAGTTGTATGGATTACTATTATGCTGTCTTTATATGCTTTTGGAGCTTTTGAGTTTCAGTCACCATTCACTTGCATTGTATGGACCTACAGAGCTGAAATATTCTTTTAAAAAATTTTCATTTGTGTTCTGCTGAAGAAGCCATACACATCTGGAATGGCATGAGGTAGTAGTCTCACGTAAATGATGAGAGAATTTTCATTTTGGGGTGAACTATCCCTTTAATCTAATTGTTAATTTGAAATATTATTCTTTTTAATAAACATGTAATTTACATGACTTTAGTGTCTTTATATTAAGTTTTCTACACAAACACACATCTTGATAATTAATAGAAAATTATATTTAAAAAAAATGGAAGCTGCTGTTACATTGCCCCCATTATAATATTAATCGACAAAGCTGTAAACAACTTATTTAACCGCATGTGATAGTTCCGTCTTGTCTAATATTAACCATTTAAACTTCGAACTTAGTAGCTGTTTGTTTTTCTGCAACTTATACGATATGATGTCCCTGTGTTTATGGTTACTAAGACTATATGAACGATTTCTCAGTTGCCCAATCGCAGACCGCTTGTAGCTCTTTGTAGCCAATCCGAACGCAGGAGGCGGGACCTGCCAGAATATACGGGTCGGTGATGAGATGGTAAATTGATTGAACACGCTTACTGTAGACGTTACACTGAGTGTTGTAATAATCTACGGTACACTTCACACGGTATTACCACATATGAACACAGAGCAGTGTTAGTTTTCCAAACAAGTACAATTGAAATCAATTTAAAATATATGTTGGTATGTCCCATTACATTGTTTTTGGTGAGATATTGATCATTTTTGCACACTTGTATGGGTTGTGAATGCCTATAGGCCACAGACTGCTATGGCAGGGATGGTCTGTTTAATCTAAATTCAACAGCTTTGAGCAGAGAACAACCTCATTGATTTATAACTTCTTTGTAAACGAACTTGTTTGGACTTCCACTGCATAACCTCGAAGGAATTGCGCATCTTGTCTAATTACTGTCTCACTCATTGCTGTTTTCTCAGGGGGCTTTTCTTGATAGCCCGCAAGAAACTAACCTAACTGGCATTGAGTTAAGAGGATTCATCACGCACTTATTTCCACAATCCAATCATCCTCAAATGGAAGTCAGTGGGGAAAATTAAAACAGCTTTAATTATGCTTGCAGCAGATATAAGCAGAAGGAGAACTGTTCATAGTGACTTGCAGCCTTATTTATGTAGTTGCGTGACACATGTGGAAAGTGTGCCATTAAACTTTTGAGCTTGGCTTGTCAGAACCATTTGTGGTTCATTGTGATCTTGTTTACATAAGACAATCAGGTTACAAAAGTAAATAACTATATATGCTGTGTACCCATTTATTTCAAAAGGATATGAAATGGGAAAAGGGAATATAAATTCAGATCCGTGCATGGCAATGCTTTAGTTACATGGATATCTAAACTGTATTGAGTCCAGGTCCCATGGCATTTTTCCCCTTTACCACTAGATGGCAGAGCAATAGAGAAGCAGGGTGAAAACAGAGACATTTCATGACAAAAAAGCAGCACAAAAAGTTCCATTTATCATTTTAATTTAATGCATTGAGACAAAAATACTTTTTTTGCACTTATTTTCCAAGTTCCAAAAATACTTCATTACAGTCGATCAACAAAAGAAATGATCACCAAGATCTGTGCTTTATCAGTAGTATTAAAAATGACATACAGTATAAACTGTCCCACAGTCCCATTAAAACATTTAATCCAATGACAGTTTCAAGGATGAGACTTAAAATCTCTTTTCAATTTTAAACACATTTTAGTGCAAAAATAAAGGCCATAAAGGGTTATTTTTAAAGTTATCTAAACACAATAATTTACGATATACCTTAGATTCATTTCGTTTAAATCTGTAGCCTATTTGTAAGTGTGTTTTGAAATCTAAACTGATCTCAAGATCATATTTTAGCTATTGCAGAACAGAGAAACACCGATCAGTGTTTCACATAGAATTTTGAATGGAAGACCTTTGCGATAAAAGCACTTAGGCAATTCATTTAAATGCTTTTGGCCAAAGGTATATCTTAAAATACTGTAGTATTCAGATGGACAAAGCTGATAGCTTTAATACATTAAAAAAAATGCGCACTTTGGTGAAAGTGATCAGGCTGAGGAGGCACTTTATGTGGAGTTCATAAATTACTTTAAAACTGTAAACGGAAAACTATTGTTCAAGGCAGGACAATTTAAAGGGATAGTTCACCCAAAAATCTAAATGCCGTCATCATTTACTCACGCTCATGTAGTTCCAAACCTGTTTCGCTTTCTTCTGTGGAACGCAAAAAGAGTCTTTAGGCAAAATGTTAGCTTTAGTCATGATTCACTGACATGAACATCTTTTGCGCTTCACGGAAGAAAGCCGTACTGGTTTGGAATGACATGAGGGTGAGTAAATGTTACCTACTCCTTTAAGCTCAAGTGTAAAGTGAATAAACCCCAATATATGTAGTTAAGAAGAATGGTAAAATTCTAAATTGGTATGACAATGAAGAAACAAAATGTATTAAGAAAGAGACAGAGTTTGGTCCACATTTTAGCACATTGTTTTACATTTTTACAACTTTGAAGTTCATTTTCTACTTCTCATTAACAATCCATTTGAACATTGATGTTAGTTTGGCTGGTCTCTTGAGTGAGACAGCCACAAAAGACTTTTGCTGTTACAGTTCCATCAACAACAGTGTTCCAAAACCATCCATGCAGCTTGCACAAGATAAGGTGGAAAAACCTTAAATACCCTAGTATTACAAAAATACAGCCATAAATGAGACAAAAATAAGACCAAAGAACAAGAGGCCACAATCAAGACAAACCCACTCACAACATCCTAAAAATCAGTCACTTCTGCTACAATTAAATAAAACAGCTGTGCAGTATTGCTAAAAGGTAGCTACCGCTGAGTTTAAAAACGATTCACTTAAAGCATATAGTGTATCAATGTAAACAAAAATGCTGGACCAACATAACACTATGTTTGTTGGATGGTTGAATTTGCTACAATGCGTCATTAAATGTTGTAATATGCATGTCGGACTTGTAATAGCACATTAAAAGAAAAAAAAAAAACAGCAACAACAACACATAAACATTGGCACTATAAGTTTACATCCACTTTGGTTTGCAAAGGCACTATTTTCAGGATACGTCCCGTTTTTATGCCTGTTGTTGTTTCCTTTTTATTCCAAGCCATGTTTCTAAAGAGACATTCTCCTTGATAATTGCACTTGCATCCAAGTTCACATAGCGTTTAAGGTCACTCGAATTTCCAATGCTGGTGTTTGTCTCCAGAAGTGCAACTTCTCATCTGGATGTCTGCACGGCCGTCTGATGTGCGGTAGGTGGTGATACACATGTTTGAATGAGGATGATATATGCTCCCATCCTGAGAAGAGACAAAAGAGATAATTATCATCTTAGGCATGGAAATATGGAGGCAGAGCAAAAATTTGATATAGAATAATTTGCCAAATGAGGAATTTTAAAGGGATAGTTCATCCCAAAATGAAAATTCTCATAATTTACTCACCCTCATGCCATCCCAGATGTGTATGACTTTCTTTCTTCTGTAGAACACAAACAAAGATTTTTAGAAAAATATCTCAGCTCTGTTGGTCCATACAATGCAAGTGAATGGTGATCAGACATTTGTAGCTCCAAAAATAACAAAGCAAACAAAAGTAATCCATGACTCCAGTGTCCATATCTTCAGAAGCGATATGTTAGGTGTGGGTGAGAAACAGATCAATATTTAAGTCCTTTTTACTCTAAATCTCCACTTTCACATTCCCTTTCTGATGTGAAAGTGAAACTAAACAGGCACCACATGTGACTTTCAGATGTGAAAGTGGAGATTTAGAGGGAAAAAAAAGGATTTATATTTTGAGCTGTTTCTCACCCACACCTATTACATCACTTCTGAAAATATGTATTTAAACACTGGAGTCATATGGATTACTTCTGTTTTCTATATATGCTTTTTAGAGCTTCAAAGTTCTGATCACCATTCACATGCATTGTATGGACCAACAGAGCTGAAATATTCTTCTAAAAATCTTCATTTGTGTTCTGCAGAAGAAAGAAATTCGTACACAGATGGGATGGCATGAGGGTGAGTAAATGATGAGAGAATTTTCATATTTGGGTGAACTATCCCTTTAAGGCCATTTTAGATGCAAGTCTGGACCACTGTACATTTAAGTCATGAACGTGAGTACCATTGTGAGTACTAGCGGCAGCTGTTTACTACTATAGACTCGGGACAAGAAGATTGACACCAAAAGCTCTAGTGTGAAAGACCTTTAAAGAGAAAACTCTGTCATCATTTACTCAACCTAAAGTGTTCCAAACCCAAATGGCTTTCTTTTATCACAAAAGGAGACATTATGCAGAATGACAGCTTGGTCACTTTCATTGTATGGACAAAAAGATGCAATGAAAATAATTGAGCTGCATCTCCTTTTGTGTTCCACCAACACAAATGATGAGTAAATGATGACAGTATTTGCATTTCTGGGTGAACTGGTCCTTTAAATCCCTGTCCAAGCATCCTGTTTACTGATGGCAGTGAGAATAATAGCTGTAGAGAGTAGCAGAGAGCAGACTCACATGCTTGAACTCCCATATGATGCTGGGAGGTCTGAGAACACCATCTTGTGGGCAATGCTTCATTCCTATGTGTGTCATTCCATCCTGGACCTCAGCACAAAGCTCTGTCACAGAGTTAAAGCGGATCTCCTTCTGAGACGTGTACTCAAAGTACTGAGAGGGAAAAATGACACTTAGTTTGAAATGTAATTTGAGACATTTGCTTTTGTGATTTGTGTAGAAATCCCAATAAATGTCTTTGTTGCATTCCAAAATAAATTAATATGTTATACAGTATATTTAATATGACTAAATCAACCTGGCTATTTTGCGCTACACTAATTAAAGTAATTTTAAAATGTCAGGCAGAATAAAAACTCCTTTAGGGAACTCCTGCATGTATCAGACTTCATGTGGAATTCATTAAAATTGTGCCTCCATAAAAAGTCATGTTCTGCAGGGAATGTAATTTACCTAGCAAATACAGAAGTTTGCACATTTACAATCAAAGTCAGGTTAATAATTCATAAGAAAACAACTCAGTGCAGAGGATCAGAGGTTCTTTCTCAGAGGGTAAAGGTCATAACTGTGGAATAATAATGAACTAAATGGTGGAGCTGTTTCTGCTGTCATTACTCTGTGCTTTAGAGTAAATCTCTGAATCCCATTTTTTTTTTTTTTTTTTTTTTAATCAAGTACTTCAATAATAATAAGATGATTCTATAGACAGCTGAGTGTATTGTCTGAAGAAAATGTGAGTGGCGCTTGCCCATATAAAACTTGCCACCACAGTGCTTGGGCATTGTGGGTGGTTGCCAGGGCATTGCTATGAGGTTGCTAAGGTGTTCTGAGTGGTTGTTAAAGTGTTGTTATGCGGCTGTTGGGGAGTTCTTGGTGGTTGCAATGGCTTAAGTCATCACTATAAATGGCACAGGTCCATCCTTCAATGTAAGTCAACGGGATTTGTTCCATTTTATAAATCGCCTGGTGATAACAGTGATAAACATTAGTAATAGTGATCCTTGCCTGCAGAAAAAGTAAGCCACCTCCGGTATTTATCAGATAGGGCAGTGACCTATATGAAGAGACAGCCCCTGTCGGTCTCAAACTCATTTACCCGGTCACCATTAGTCATCAACTCTGGGGCCTCATGTATATTTTATACAGAGGTCCATCTTTGAGGAGAAGTGGCTAAGGTTTCCCTTTCAGCCCAGGCTGTGGAAACAGATTTTCACTCACACATGGTTCTACTTCAGAGTCCCTTGATGCACAGTGGTGACATAAGCCACCGGACACACATGCAGGCTTCCCTTTCCATTAAATATAGATACAAGCGACTTATTCATTTCCTCAGCGGTGACACTTAAAAAAAAAAAAAGAGAGGGGTGGCACATCTCTGTCTGGACTCCTTTTTCAGCACAAATAAAGCCTGCTTTGTTGTGCAGCAAATGCAACAAACAGGGCCTGATGGATCTCCTGCCTCTGCTATCGTAGGTGTAATTTAATGGGAAGTAAAATACTCATTTTCAAAGTCACTTGATAGCTCTGGCATTAAAAGAAAAGTCCTTTTAATTCCTCTTGGAGATACTGGGATGTTAAGTAAAGGCCACAGTATAATTTGGAATGTGCACCTGCTGTTGACTGTTCTAAAAAGTAACACAAAGCAGTTGAAGTGCACATCCGTCGAACATGCTAGTACGGGCTTGCAGTCAAAAGAGTATACTTTTTCTACTTTTGTCATTTTTGGACAGTTAAAATCACCATCATCTTATCCCTCATCCATTTTTATTTGTGTTAAGTGAATTAAAAAAAACTACCAAACAGGTTTTGGAAGACATGAGGATTAATAAATAATGATAGAATTAAAATTTTCTAGTGAACTAAACTAACTTAATATTATGTGCTAAAATATTTGGCAACACTACTTTTCATACGTTTTTCTAGTTTCAAAGTGGGAGCCGGAAAAAAAAAATCTTAGAACCACTCAGGTAGGGGAAAGTAAAAATGTTTATACTAAAGTTACCTGTCTTAAAGACACACCCACCAGCTAGCGATGCAATTCAGAAGACGGGGACACAACCCATGTTTTTTGGGGATGTGTTGAGATACAAGAATTTTGGTTGAGGGTTCAGAGATTTATGTGTGACGTATTGGACACACAATTTTCATTTTGCCCCAGACTTTGCATCTTAGGTGATGGGGTGGTCATTAACTTTGGGGATAGCCACTTAAAAAGTTGGGTCCTAGCCAGAGTTATGGTTGGCAGACAAATTATTCTTAGGGGGTGGAAGAAGGCTGGGGCACCTTCATTTCGGGATTTGTGCGGGGAGATGGGTGGGGTGGCAGCATTTGAGGAGGTGATTTTTAGAAGGTTGGGAAAATGGGATTGGTTTGATAGGAAGTGGGATGGATATTTGGCTTTTTTGGAGGGTTCTCAGGGAGGTGCAGTGGAGAGGGATTTAAAATTTTTTGTTTGATGTGTATGTGCATTCTTGTTTCTTGAAAGTATATTTTTTTATTTATTGTATTTTCTTAATGTTATAATTGTAAGTGACCCCTGTAGTGCATGTTTGTATCGGGTGTGGGGGGGGGGGGTTAATTTATATAATTGATTCCGTATTTTATGTTGTGTTTATCTGTCTTGTGGATGGAATCAATAAAAAAATGTTAATAACAAAATACTAAAGTTACCTGATTACCACCCTGACCGTGGCAGCCGAACAGGGACAGGTGAGCTCCTGTGGGGTTGTGGTCAGGTGCGTTGTAGTCCAGACATTCAGAGTGGATGCCAACACTACGCACCTACACCAGGAACCAGGAAAGATGAATCATTTGTTTAAAAAGAGAAAAAGACATTAAGAAGGAAGTCCAGAGGGGAAAGCACCAATTATAAATCGCATGGATCTGCTTGTAATGAAACTTTACCGCTCCATGCCAGCCAGGCCTGTCCTCTGGCACATGAAGGCCAGGGTAAATGTTCTGCAGGTACCATTCAAAGCTCTGACACTGGAGTCGCTTCCGCAGTACATTCCTTTCAGAAATATCCCCATAAGATTCCTTGAAGAGGAAACAACGATAAGGCTTTGAGGCTAAAATGGCAGATAATTTTGTGGAATTTACTTAGGACTGTCATTACAAAAATTTTTTCTTCTGATCACTAGACAAGGATTAAAAAATAAATCACAAAGAGCAAGTTTTATACAATGTAATATTTTAGAGCTGAGCATAACTAGAAAAATGTACATTCATTATAGAAATGACACTATAAAATTAGACTTTTCCATTACTTTTTAACATACTAATTTCTATGCATTTGCCAGGGCTGGAAATCACAACAGTATTACTTTATTTTATTTTCATTAATTTAATTTAATTTTTTTAATTGTAGGACTAATGATATATATATATATATATATATATATATTTGAATACAAAGGAAATACATTTTTTTCTTGAACTAGTACATTAACTAAGTGTAACTCAATAGATTATTGATCCATCAAAAGAGTGCCACATAGGTACTTCCTGTAAAGCAATGACACTTGAATTGCCACGACACACACCGAACAAACAAGTCAAACAAACCCAACCTGGTTAACATCATTTTAGTAACAGCCCAAACAGCTACAAAAAGGGTGTGATTCTATTCAGACTTGTGAGTAAATAACTAGCCAACAAGGTAGCCAATCAGAGCAGAGTCTTGACATCCGGTCTCTATGTGGCAACCAGGAAGTAATTTATTGTTTGATCACAGATCCTGGTCATTAGTAATGTATTCTTTCTGTAACACAACATTAGCCAGTGGGATATAATATATGTTTGCCCCAGTTTTATTATCTTTATCAGCTATTTAGGCTTTTCAAAGAGGGCAAACACTCTAAACCGATAGAATGGAGGCATTCAAACAAAACTGAACATCATTTATCTCTTTCACAATTTTTTCCTTTTAGGAGTAAGCAATTTTATTAAAAAACTTTTCTTGATTAAAATCAAAAACAGTTAAAGAAGGAAATAACCGACAACTGCTGTAGATCTCTGTCAGATTATGCAAAAGGGTGATTTTAAAAGTAAAGGAGAGTGACAATTCACTCTCAAGCCTGATGGAAGTGTACCTTGCGTGCCGGGGGGTTTCGGTTATAGAAGTGCTTCTTGTAGGAATCCATCCAGACCTCTGCAGCACGGACTGTGTTCTGAAGGAAGTTAGATCGGGAATATGGGGCTTTCTTGGGGAAAACGTGACCCACATGGGAGCATGGGTGAATTTCTAAAGACCCCCCACATTGCCACACCTACAAATGACAAAATGCATTTAAAAATTAAGCAAGAATAGAAATTTCCTTATTTTCATAAAATAATTTCATAAAGTGATTATTTGATAAAGACATTCTGGGTGGTGTCTTTTCTCTGCTATTTTATTTTGGCCATCATTATTTATGTATGTAGTATAAGACTGTCAAAGTTAACACATTAACACATGCCACTAACACATGCAATTAATTAAATATGTTTAACACGTTTATTCAATTTGACTTTATAACAAACTCCATTCTGTGCGATTCCTGAAAGGTGATCAGAACCGCAGCATAAGTTTCTCAGACACAAAAATATCCAATTATTTACTTACGGAACTGAATGCAATTATGTGTCAACTATACAAAATTATGAAAGTAATCACAATGACATTTTAATTGGTTGGCATATGAAGGTAAAATTGTGCCTAAATGATTTGCATGCACAGAGTAAGATTTGTGAAAACGTAAATCATGTTGCAAGTATAAGAAACAAATATTAGCAATACTTTAATGCTTTGCATAAGTGTAATTCATGGGTTGTGAATCTGTAATTGCATATTAACACAAAGTAAATTTGGTGTGTATTCTTCTGACTTCCATTTTTTCACGCTTACACTTTTGGCACTGTTTTTGCGCCTAAACATGACCAAAAACATTGCAAACCTGCAATCAGCTATATGCAAGCAAAGAAAGGGTGTCATGAACAGCAAAACAGATTGACCATGTAGAATCAGTCTATATGTGTAAAATAAACTACTGCAAACGTGTAATTGACTTGTGTTTGTGACTAAATGTTTTCCTGAAATAATCCGATATCCAGTGTTCCAGTGGTGTAGTAGTGTCTGAAGAAGTGGGCATACTGTGAGTTTATGAAAGACGGTGTGTGCCTGCATATGCCCTAGACTACTCTACTGCACTGTTCCATCTTCCCTTTGTTGCGTTCACACTTTTGGCACAAATTTCTCACTGAAAAGAGTTTTGCAAGCGTGAGGGGGAAGGCGGGTCTACCTGCTTCTAGTAACCAGTCAAATGAGATTTTCCTTGACCAGTTTACTCTGACCTGATTGGTTTAATAACGTGACAGACCGCTGCTTCTTCATATGACTCAGTGTCATTCCTCTGGGTATCTCTCCTTTCTTAAATATTAAACTGAAATACATACATACACGTTCTTTTATTCCGAGTGTAAAGTTGAGCTGACACTGTTTATTGATATAAATCTCAATCTGGAGTTCATTACTTTATTTACATTTACATTTATGCATTTGGCAGACACTTTTATCCAAAGCGACTTACAGTGTACTTATTACAGGGACAATACCCCTGGAGCAACCTGGAGTTAAGTGCCTTGCTCAAGGACACAATGGTGGTAGCCCTTGGTGGTAGGGATCGAACCAGCAACCTTCTTTACCAGTTATGTGCTTTAGCCCACTACACCACCACCACTTCTATATTTATATATTAATTACTTTATCATTGGGATTGTTGCTGGTATCATTGAACTCATTCTAAAAAACAAAATGATATAAGTAAACTATCTATCTATCTGTTTACAGAGTTTTGTTTTATATGGCTTACTTTATTAATTTATTTTCTAGCATGAGTCCTGTGAAACAAGCTAATTCCATCTATTCAGCAAAATGCCTTGCCAATGATAATTAACAGTAAATATAATTAAATCGTGTTTGTATTTTTTTTTTGATTTTTCCCCTTTTTCACCCAATTTGGAATGCCCAATTCCCAGTGCGCTTTTTTAAATCCTCGTGGTCGCGTAGTGATTCGCCTCAGTCCGGGTGGCGGAGGACGAATCCCAGTTGCCTCCGTGTCTGAGACCATCAACCCATGCATCTTATCACGTGGCTTGTTGAGTGCGTTGCCACGGAGACATAGCGCGTGTGGGGGCTTCACGCCATCCACCGCGGCATCCACGCCCAACACACCACGCGCCTCGACCACGAGGAGGTTACCCCATGTGACTCTACCTTCCCTAGCAACCGGGCCAATTTGGTTGCTTAGGAGACCTGGCTGAAGTCACTCAGCACACCCTGGGATTCGAACTAGCGAACTCCAGGGGTGGTATCCAGCGTCTTTTACCACTGAGCTACCCAGGCCCCTTAAATCGAGAGGAACGACACTGAGTCATATGAAGAAGAAGCGGTCTGTCACATTATTAAACCAATCAGTTTAGAGTAAACTGGTCAAGGAAAACCTCATTTGATTGGTTACTAGAAGCAGGTAGACCCGCCTTCCCTCTCACGCTTGCAAAACACTCGGTGAGAAATTCGTTCCAAAAGTGTGAGCGCAACAAAAGGGAAGATGGAACAGTGTATAACGGATTATTTCAGGAAAATATTTATGCCACAAACACAAGTCAATTACACGTTTGCAGTAGTTTATTTTACACATATAGACTGATTCTATGCGGTCAATCCGTTTTGCAGTTCATGACACCCTTTCTTTGCTTGCATATCGCTGATTGCAGGTTTGCAATGTTTTTGGCCATGTTTGGGTGCAAAAACAGTGCCAAAAGTGTAAGTGTGAAAAAAAGGAAGTCAAAAGAATACACACCAAATTTACTTTGTTAATACGAAATTACAGATTCACAACACATGAATTACATTTATGCAAAGCATAAATAAAGCATAAAAAAGCAAGTATTGCTAATATTTGTTTCTAACACTTGCAACTTGATTTACACCTTTACAAATCGTTCTGTGCGCATGCAATTTATTTTTACACTTGTTACTTCATTTATGCTTTTACAAATCTTACTCTGTGCATGCAAATCATTTAGGCACATTTTAACCTTCATATTGGCAGTCCTAATTTATTGAGATTCCCCTCATCGCCCACATTTTTCTTCACAGAGTTGAAGAGAGTTGCATTATCTGATTTCATTGCCATGTACTAACTTTCAGAAATAAAACATGACATGAGGAAGATTTGAATGTATTAATAATGAGCCAAGAACTCTTATTATGATTATAAAAGAGCTTTAGATCAGTTGTGACTCCAACTAAATCCCCACATTTTGGCAAACCAATTCACACCACATCAATTATACATGAACGTTGTAATGCCCTGGAAGACACAGCGCTGTATTGTGTTTCCATATGCATAAAAGATTACTCCATGGTGTACACCATCAATCTTCATTTCTAGGTAAAGGCTTAAAAAGAATTTCAATATGAGAGATGAGTCTAATTATGAACAGAGGAGCTCAGTCTCTCGTGATATCAAACCCCCACCGACACGTTACATTAGGAAAACTTTGAAAATCACTGATACAATAGGAAACATGAATATAGAACACCTGCTTGTATCTTACCCGAAAAGAAAGTTCCAGATTCTCTCCTCCCCACACCTCCATGCCCATGTCATATGTGCCCAGATACTCAAAGTAGGCCTTGCTGACAGCAAATAGGCCTCCAGCCATAGTAGGAGACCTGTGAAATGAGCAGAAGCAAAGCATTGGCAATCCATCAGAGATCTTCCCTCGGACTAACTTTCAAGCAGGTAAGTGCTTCTAAGTCCCTGTTCAGTGCCTCTGGGTCTGCCCTTGGAAGAGCCTACAGAGAAAACTTACCCAGAACTGGATTTTTTATTTATCTCTCAGTTTGGCAATGAAATATTGCCTATTCACTATACTACATGAAGTGAACATAATAAATACAATACCAGTGCAGTACTATTTCAGTCCATTTTATTGAGCTGATAACTGTCTCTACATTCACAAAAGTTTTATAGTCTTATGGTGAGAGGGACCCAAATGACTTAAAAGGGGTAGTTCACCCAAAAATGTAAAAATGTAATTCTGACTAGTACATTTCCATGATTTTTCCATTACTTTTTCATGAATTTCCAAAACTCTTTTGCAGCCTTTTCAAATGTTTTTACTAGGGCTGTCGATTTAATGTGTTAATTAGGTGCAATTTATTTTATATAAAAATAACACATTAAACGAATTATTGCAATTAATCATGTCCCCGGACCGTCATATGGAATATTTCTACCATTGGAACAATTCAAGCTTGAAGTACCACCTGTTCTAAGCAGGGGGCAGTAAGCAAAACTCAAGCTGTATGGGCAAAGCACAACTATAGAACAAACCACAGGCTTGCATGACACTTGCAACATCACAAGATGAGAACGCGTTCTTGCGTTCAAACACAGCTGGACGGAGCACAATTCCGAATACACAGCTCTCAAGACATGTTTCAAACCACCTCTAACTTGACACAACAACCTAAAATCGATGAGTTTATGGCGCGACAACCAAAGTGAGATGCCCCAAAAGCGTTTGTCTGTTGCACGTTTACATTGACGTGTCCTGGAAAAGCCCTTATAATAAAATATTCCTCTGACAGATTGACTAATTCAATTGCAAAATGGATTAAATACTGGATTTAGTGTTAATTAGACTCTGAGCACCTCCCGAGATGGTCTAAGACTATTTGCAGCACTCACAAAAGACAGAATTCTTGCAAACTATTTTCAGACCACTGACACATAGAGAGAAATTCTTCAAATGTGCATTCTGTGTTAACTGCGAATCAGAAATGCGCATAGACGGCTTTTCTTTAATTTGTTCTTCAAAATATAAACCATCACGTATAATACAGTTTGTCCCGCATTTTAGCACCTCACATCCAAACAGCTGAGAACGTTTCGAAATATATATATATAGGCTCTATATATATTTGCATTTGCATCAGTTTCGCATAGAATTGTCAATGTTAATAATTACAGATTAAAATGGAAAACAAATTGAGAGAAATAGGCCTGAAACAGACACCTTTCACAGGAGAGCCCTCACATCGGCTGTTGCTCCGGTACACGGACACGACATTTGACAGAAGTGGCTGGGGGAAAGATCATTGACAATTAGTGCACATCTTCTCTCATGTTTTCCATTAAAAACAGGAGAATGTAGGAGATACTGAGACTTTTAATGATTGCACACCAAGAACTGGACAATTAACTGCTCAGATTCAAAAGCAAACATCACCATAAGATTGGTGAATTATTACATACAAACATTCAAAGCCTTAATATATTCAAACAATAATGTAAATATGAAATGTATTAATTCCTTTACGTATACACTATCCATATGAACTTGAGCAATCGTGAGCGAACTTCTCTAGCGTTAATGAAGTGCAAAATGCGCCACCGCATGGCGCTACGCCTACTCACAAACTACTCGGTATACGCAGTAACGCACTTTGCATCATGACTGTGCCAAACTTAAAGAATTCTTAGCACAGTTGTACTGCTGAAAAAATTTTGTTGGAAAATTCAATGACTTTTCCAAAACATTCAGTGTTCAGTTGTTTTTCCATGACATTTCCAGGACTGAAAAACATAATTTCTAAATTCCATGACTTTTCCAAGATTACCATGACCATACGAACCCTGCCCCTATGACCTTTTTGCATGGGATACCAAAAGAGAATTTTAGAAGAATGTCTGAGCTGCTGTCTTTCATAAAATGAAAGTGGATGGTGACCAGGAGCTGTCAAGTTCTAAAAAAGTCAAAAAGCACCCTAAAAGCATCATAAAAGTAGTCCATATGGCTTGTGACTGTATATTTTAAGTCCTCTAAAGTCATTTTATAGCTTTGTGCTAGGAACAGACTGAATTTTAAGTAATTATTCATTGAAAATCTTGCTTGACATTCATGGTCACCATTCACTTTTAATTTATTAAGAGCAGATTGGACATTCTGCTATAAATAACTGCTTTTGTTCTCAATTAAAGATGCAGTTTGTTAAAGGTGAAGTGTGTAATTTCAATATTAAAATACTTTCTCATATCCCCATTTAATGTGAAGAGAAAACTACAAGTAGGCCATTCATAGACTCAACCAGTGGGGTGTGTTTAGGGCATAGCAGTAGTATTTGGGAAACCTGTCTGGAAACAATCATTAAATTATTTATTTATTTTTATTGCCATGTTAGCATTACTAGCTATTTTCATAGCAAGATCAAGGTAGTTTTAAAAGATAATATACACAATATGTAATACAATAATATACGCAATGAACATTATATAAGATATTTCATTTCAATATTTTATATAAAATAAAAATAATAATAAATAAAAAAAATAAAAAAATATATATATATATATATATATATATATATATATATATATATATATTTTTTTTTTTTTTTTTTTTTTCCCCTGGTGAAATTTTTTTGAAAACATCCACTAAAAACCTTTCTGAGTAAAAACTTTGCCTAATGGAATCATTACATTATCAAATCTGTACACTCTTCAAATAGAGCTTTATTTGGAAAACGTGATCAGAAACCAACCTAATGGGGTCAATTCTGGATTTGCGCATCTTGCGATCGATTTCAGGCACAGCGTGCCACTGGAACGTCAGCCGCCAGTCAAAGCCCCCCACCATGGGCTCATCAGTCTGCATGTAGAACTCAAATGTGTTCCAGTCAATGGTGTCAATCACTGGACATATGATGGTGGTCTCATTCTCGGCAATTCTGAAAGACAAAGTTAGCAGCGAACCAATGTCATAAACATTATAAACATATAGCTGTGAATTCTGGGAATGTTCCTCTGGGTTAAAAGACCCCATGAAATTGCTTGATGAGCACTGTTTTCTTTCCTGTGTTCACATATTTCCTGTTAAAATAGGAAGTCTGAGTGGGACAGACTTCCTGATTTAGGGCTCTTTATTTAAATAGTCAATAGGCATTAGTTAGGTCACAGCCATGAACCATGATTCACTTCTTGCTAGTCGGTTGCAGATAGTATTAGGGGGAGGGACATTCTCATTTTAGAGAGCATCTGACTGGATAAAAATCATTTTTGGTTCATTTTCCCAGAAGAGAATATCTGCCATTTTTTGTGTATATCTGCTAAAGGTTAATTTTATCATCTTTTAGCAGTACACTAGCAAAGAGATGGCTTCAAATCTTTAGACATGGACTAAAAGTCAGAAAACAGCCATTTTGATTTCATAGGGTCTTTAAATTCAGACTATAATTTCATTAAAATAATCTCAGTGACAAATAGAAGGTCACACCTTTCCAGCAGTGGCTCAATCCAACCAGGCACACACTCACAGTGGCAGTCAAGAAAGGTGAGCACATGTCCTGTAGCGTAGGTGGCGCCAATGAGCCGTGCCCGTACCAGACCTTCTCTTTTCTTGGTGCGAATGAGACGAACGCGCTCCAGATTACTGACATACTGAGCCAGCTGTGACTTCAGATAGCCTGCAGATCATGCAAATACAATCAGAATGCATGTTTTGACAAGAACCTCTTATAAGGATCCAGCAATTAGGTGCAATAGTCAACAAGCTCTGATCACAGACAACAGATAAACAACTGGATCTACTAGAAACACATTCAATTATTGGGTCTTTTATCCAAGCAAATATATCAACTGATCCAGGGTTTTAACTTTGGCTGCCTCCCTATCCAGACCTTTGTGAGGGATGCATGAAATATGCAAAGACAGGCAAATTTGAGAACACTTCAATGCAAATATTGTCAAAATACATCATTACTAGCAATAAAATGAAGCAAGCATGAAATAAAAATGTACATTTTGTTACTCCGCTTTGCTTCTGCATAGTCCTCAATAAATGTCTGAATATAGAATTCCAGAATGTACACTCTAGGGGGCTGTTTAGATGGAGCAGTTCTTGCGCTAAAAAAAAATCTAGACGCAGCGCAACAAATAGAACAGAGCACAGGTGTCTTGAGATGTGTTTTTAAAAGTTCACATTCTTTAAGTCTTGAAATGTGTTTAAAAAAAAATGTGATACTCCTGCATGTGCAAACAGCAAGATGCGGCTCAATGGTCGAATGCTCTAAAAAAGACATTCTGTGTGAATGGTCCATGATGGAAAGTGTTCTAAAATTGTGCATTTTAAATAACTTAAAAGGACAGTTCACCCCAAAATTAAAATTCAGTCACTGTTTATTCACCCCTGTGTTGTTATAACACCATTATTTTTTTTTTCTTAACAAAGGGAGAAATTGTGAGAAAAAAACGAATTGTGCTCAGTGATGTCATACAATGGCAGTTTATGGTGACCGCCTCTTCAAGCTTCAAAATAATGCAAAAGTATAATTCAGAAGTCTAATAAATTATTCCATGAGACTCGTGGTTGTTATGAAATCATTCGATAAGGTTTGGTGAGAAACAAAACAAAATCGAATGTATTATTTAGTGAAACTTTTGACTGACCATTGCTCTCCTCTGCGTGTTCATGAGACTGCATGAGAGCAGTATCTGTCGCAAGACAGGGCATTCAAGCGAAAACTAATTTGTTTATCTAAAAACAGGTCCACCACAGCGATATTATCAACACAACACAGCTGCACACATACCAGAGAACAGAACTTACTAAATATGTCTGATGAGACGAGTTTGTAGTCTAAGAATAGATGCATTTCTATGTCCAGCCTTTTATCGCGTGTCATTTGCCGTCAGGTTAGGACACGGTGTGACTGTAGCTGCCTTCAGCCTCCTCTGTCTATCTCTCAGTTTGATTGAGTACTCCATTTGAAACAAATGAGGCTGGGCATAGAAATGCATCTATTCTCTGACTACAAACTCAGACATATTTAGTAAGTTCTGTTCTCTGTTTTGTGTGCAGCTGTGTTGTGTTCTGTTGTTTCTATCACTGTGGTGGAGCTGTTTTTATATAAACAAAATGAGTTTTTGCTTGAACGCCCGGTCTTGCGACAGTTTCTGCTCTCGTGCAGTCTCATGAAACAGTCACAGTTTCAATAAATAATACATTAGTTTATGGTTTGTTTCTCACTAAACCTTAACAAATGCTTTTTCATGAGTCTCATGGAATAGTTTAATTGATTTCTGAATTATACATTTGCGTGCTTTTGAAGCTTGAAGAGGTGCCATTAAATAAATTGCCATTGTATGACATCACTGAGCACACAATTTTTGCACAATTTCTCCCTTTGTGTTAAGAAAAAAAAAAAAGAAAGTAATATGGGGTTATCACAACACAGGGGTGAGTACACAATGACTGAAATTTCTTTTTTGGTTGAACTAACCCTTTAAATACTCTTATGGTGACAACTAAAATCTGTATTTCCTGCACCCCTGTGCCACTATTGAATCTATAGCACCATGGCAAAATAAATCATGTTTCAGCTGAGTTGTAACTGATTGGGCTGAGAACAATAGACTGGGCATCACAAATAATACAAAATAAATAAATAGAAAACAAATTTTTCTACTGTATCTTTGCTGGGTGCAAGCAACAACAAATATACTGCATGACGAGTGTAGTCCAATTCATGGACTCTCATGAGTTGATTTATATTTAATAAACCCGTCAAAAGGACTCACAAAGCCTCAAACTCATGAGTTATCCATTTGAATCAATCAAATGACTCACTGAATCAATCATAGATGTTCTTATTACTTATTCACTGAACCGACAAAAAAACAAAACATTACATGGAATCAGAGCAATCAGAATCGAGAACCAGAATCATTATAGTCCTAATTCCCATTCCTAAACAAATCCAGCACCAGAACTTGCCGTCGTACCTCTGTCACTGAAGTCATCCACAAGTATGATGTCTTTCAGTAGAACGGCAGGTGTGGTTTCCAGCACACTATGAATGGTTCTGAGTAAAGTGGACCAGGCCTCATTGTAAAATGCTATGATCACAGATGTAGTTGGCAGTCGTTTGATATTGTACTTCTTTGCTTTGCATCTGCCATTGCAAAAAGAGAAAAAAAAATAATTAGATAGATATGCAAGTTGCTGTTCACTCAAAACATGTGGTTTAGAGAAATAGTTTTCCTGTGAGTGAGGCAGTGCATATTATAGAGGGTAAAGGTTAACATTTAAAACACAGAGGAATTTAACAGCCCTGTTAAACTGACACTGTCAACACGCTCAAGTCTTGTGAACGCATACTTCATTTCATGTTTCACATACTGCCATGCTATTGCTCAATTACAGTGTGGTGAAGGAATCGGACTTAAACAAAGTGCGTGTGGAGTCAAAAGAAGCCCATCAATCAACTTTCAATTAATAAAAAATGGCAGTTTTTTCAGTATCCTTTTCGTATCTTTTCTTCCTTCATTTCACAAATTCGAAATTTGCAGGGGACCGTTTCTGGTTTATAGACAGATTCATAGTAAACAGAGTAGAAGGAGCAGATGGAGACAAATAGACATGCCAGAGATGTTTTTGCAGCATTCTGAGAAACAGCTTGGACACTTTAAAAGCCTTAGAGCAGTGCTTTGCATCTCCTTTTCCAAAATCCCTCAACCAATACCAAAATTATCAATTGTAACTTCTCCTAGAGCTTTCAAGCTACATCCAACTTGGCACAGACTGTTCTGACTCACATTGCTATATCTGTTCTAGCTGATAACCATTTTTGCACAGCGGACCATCAAAAAACCTAAAAATCCCATACACTTACTATTGACAGAATGTTCAAATGGGCCAACGGAATACAGAACTGTAACTGTCAAAAATGTAAATGTAAACAATCATACACAAGGCCTGTCATATACTGGCTTTAAGTTACAATACTAAATCTATCTTTCTGAAGGTTTTATCTGAAGGTCTACTTGACGGTCTGTCTGTAACTTTCAGTCAAAGGCTGTGATGAGGAGCAGGGTGGGGCCGGTCCGTGAGTTCGTACGGCCGGCCCCTAATCTGGCTAATCAGCCGAGGAGAGGGATAAAGCCGAGCCAGATGCGGCGGTTCGAGAGAGAGAGAGCCACGTGCAGCTGCCGTGTGTGTTTGTGTCTTTTTAAGTTTTCGTTAAACATTATTTTATAGGTTCATCCGGTTCCCGCCGCCTCCTTGCCCATTTTAAACCCTGTTACATTGGTTCCGAAATCCGGGAGGGAGGAGGGATGCGCTGTCGTGGAGTCCTCGCCACTGCCATCTGCCCAAAGGAGCAGCCATGGCAGTCTGCCGGGGGACAGAGGAGTCGCTGCCGGCAGCCTGGACGCGGAGGAACGGCCGCCATCCACGAGGGGAGGAGGGGCTCGCTGCCGGCCACAAGAATGTGGAGGGGTGTTCCATCCAGCAGGGGTCGGAGGACTCGCTCCGGTCCGCCCGGGGAGTAGCGGCTGTCATCCGCCAGAGGGTGAAGGAGTGGTCGAGGACCAGGTGACAGTGTGTCTGGGAACTGGTGAGCAATTTTTTTCTCTCTCCTCTTGCTCTCTCTCTCTCTCTCTCTCTCTCTCACTGTCGCTCTGCCTCACTCTTTCCCTCTCCCCTTTTCCCTCCCCATGTCTCCCTCCCAGGTCTCCCCCGGAAGGTGGGGAAAGCCTGCCGGCAGGCGCAGCTCACAGAGTCCCCCGTCCTGAGGCAAAGGAGGGAGGAGTGTGACAAGGAGGAGGGCAGGGCTGGGCCGTGAGTGCGCATGGCTGGCCCCCAATCAGGCTAATCAGTTAAGGAGAGGGATAAAGCCGAACCGGATGTGGCTGTTCCAGAGAGAGAGAGAGCCACACACAGCTGCCGTGTGTGTTTATGTTTGTGTCTTTTTAAGATTTCGTTAAACATTATTTTGATGGTTCGTCAGGTTCCCGCCTCCTCCTTGCCCATTTTAAACCCTGTTACAAAGGCTTTGTCAAGCAGACATCAAAGTTTGTCTTGTCTTTATAGTTTGAGTGTTTGGTTTCTAAACGTCACTTGAAATTCAATGGTTACCTGCTTTTGGCAGTCAATAATTCACTGTGCAAAAGACATTGTGGTTGGAACAAAAACATGTCTACACGCATTTACAGTGGATATAAAAAGTCTACACACCCGTTAAAACAGCAGATTTTTTTGATGTAAAAAATGAAAGAAATCATATCAGACTTTTTGCACCTTTAATGTAAAAATTACAAACTATGCAATGCCACAGAAAACCAAACTGACACATTTCAGAGAAAAAAAATACAAATAAAAAACTTAGAATAACTTAACTGCATAAGTGTGCACACCCTTTTATAATTGGGTATGTGACTGTGTTCAGAATCAACCAATCATCAAGCTCATGTGAATAGTACACACCTGACATCACCTGAAGTTACTCTGATTAACTCCAAATAAATCTCAGCTGTTCTTGTAGGGTTTTTATGATATCTTCTTGGTTGCATGCTACTACAAGAGCCATGGACCACAAAGAGCTTACAAAGCATCAACGGGATCTCATTGTTGAAATGTATCGCTCAGGTGAGGGCTACAAAATGTTTTCCAAGGCATTAGATATACAGTGGAACACAGTGAAGACAGTGGAGAAAGTATGGCACAACATTGACATTATCAAGAATAGGATGTCTCTCCAAAATTGATGAGAAGTCAAAGAGAAAACTGGTCAGGGAGGCTGTCAAGAGGCCTACAGCAACATTAAAGGAGCTGCAACTCTTTCTGGCAAGTACTGGTTGCTCCCTACGTGTGACAACTATCTCCTGTATTCTTCATCTCTCTGGGCTATGGGGCAGGGTGGCAAGACCAAGCCTTTTCTGACAAAAAAAACAAAACAAACAAACATCCAAGCCCATCAAAAACCTATATACAGTCTCCCAAAACCATGTGGAATAATGTGTTATGGTCTGATGAGACCAAGATTGAACTTTTTGCCCAAAATTGTAAAAGGTATGTTTGGTGCACAGCACATCAGCAAAAGAACACCATACCCACGGTGAAGCATGGTGGTGGAAGCATCATGCTTTGGGGCTGCTTTTCTTCAGCTGGAACTGGGGCTTTAGTGAAGGTGGAGGGAATCATGAATAGCTCCAAGTACCAGTCAATTTTCGAACAGAACCTTCTGGCGTCTGCTAGAATGCTGAAAATGAAGAGATCTTTCACCTTTCAGCATGACAATGATCTAAAGCACACATCCAAATCAACAAAAAAATGGCTTTAGCAAAAAAAGATTAATGTTTAGGAATGGCCCAGCAAGAGCCCACACCTGAATCCTATAGAAAATCTGTGGGGGGGACCTGAAGATGGCCGTACACAGGAGATGCCCTCACAATTTGACAGATCTGGAACGTTTTTGTAAAGAAGAGTGGGAAAATAATACCAAGTCATGATGTGCCAAGCTAATAGACTCTTATCCAAACTGACTGAGTGCTGTGTTAAAATCAAAGGGTACTTCAACTAAGTATTAGTTTAGTTCAGGGATGTGCACTTATGCAGTTAGTTTATTCTCTGTTTTTTTTTTTTTTTTTTTCCTGAAATGTGTCACTTTGGTTGTCAGTGGCATTGCATAGGTTGTAATTTTTACATTAAAGGTGCAAAAATTCTGATATTTATCTTTGTTTAATTTTTTACTTCACAAAAACCTGCTGTTTTAACAGGGGTGTGTAGACTTTTTATATCCACTGTAATGCAATCTGGGTCATATTTTCATTTACCTTTCTTTTACCTTTTAGTCATTTGAGGATGAGGGCATGACACGTAACCTGTCCAAGTTGGCATCTGCCTAATTTGGCAAGTTGCTACCAAGTGATAGATAAATTTGCAACGAAACACAGTCTTTTCTTTTTAAAAGATCATAAGCCTTTTTCTTTAGCTTTCCTAACTATACACAATTGCATTTTATTATTTGCAGTCACCACTGTCTTGTCCCAGTGAATGCAGACCTGCAACCCAATTTTGGGACACAACCCACAAGATCTTAGGAAGATGGGGGTTTAAAAGTAAAGTCAACGGGACTTCTGAATAAACTGAGAGTGATTTGGTTCCTCAGAGTGCTCCTAAACTCTCTCCAAACTCACCACAAATATGTAAAGACACTACATTTACTGAGGGCAACCAAACTTGGGCTAATTCTCAATAATTATCCCAACAAAGAGAGATGCCAAAGCAAATAGCACAAGAAAAAACCCCACAGCATAACATTGCTGGCAATAATGCTTAACTCTTTGACAAGAACTAACTTGTCTGAGAGTTATTTCTGAAGGCAAGAGAACTTATTAACAGACATGTATCCCTGCTAATGCCAAAAAATCGTCTACTACAGCATGTGATCTCCAGAAAAGCCTGTGATTTGGCAACCAATGTGCAGTCTGAAGACTGTGGGGATGTAAAAAAAAATGTGTCTCACTTCTCGTCTTCCAGGGGGACACTTCACTGTGACACCTCTCAGAAAAGCAGCTTGAACCGTCCTCATTATTGTCTGACAGAGACCATGAAACAATTATTTGCATACAAAAGCATCGTTGTTCTGAGAAAATCTCCCAAATCCATTTTCTTTTGTTGTTTTTTGTTTTCGATCATGTTGCTTGACTGCGGGCAATGGGTTCATTTCCCCAGTGCACAGCTGTGAACAGGTGAGGTGGACAAAAATATGTAAATCACTTGGGGAATCACTGGGGTATAATCAGAGTCTGATATGTGGATCATGTTTTTAATTCCCTAGAAAGCAAAAATAAGCACTTTCTTTTTTATTTTTATATTTTTATAGTTACAGATGTAGTTCACCTTAAATTTTTTCTGTCGTCATTTACTTACCCTCATGTTGTTCCAAACATGTATAACTTTATTCTGTAGTTCACAAAAGACGATGTTAGGCAGAATGTTAGAATCTTTTTCCGATACAATGAAAGTGAATGGTGACTGAGGCTGAGGTTGGGTAACTTTCAAACTAACATTTCCTTTTGTGTTCCATGGATAAAAAAGAAGTAATGTGTGTTTGGAGCAAAATGAGAGTGAGTAAATGATAAGAGAATTAAAATTTTTGGGCAAAATATCCATTTAAGGTTTTAGGGGTGTGTCAAACATACTCATGCATCCTGTTGTCCTGGATGTGGCGATGGAGGGAGATCTTGTCGCTGATGAAGATGTTAATGGCATAGCGCTCAATACTGGCCTCCTCCTCTTTCTTCTCCTCAGGGCTGAGGGTCAGTCGAGTGCTTCTGCCATATTCTCCAGGGGCGTTGGGGTCTGGTGGGAGTTTCTCGTAAACAGGCCGTAGGAGTCTGTTGGAGTCCTCCTCTGTGAGGGAAGGAACGTTCCGAACTAGGATGTTGCGTTCACCATCATTATCAGCCAGAGATGAGGGGGCAGAACGGACTATAAGGAGGTAGAAGAGCCACAGCAGACACAAAAGGAAGCAGACCTTTGCCAAGAGAGCCGCCTTCTTCGACCAGCGGATCTTCATGATCTTGGCAGCCAGCACCACTTACAGCACCAGTCAAAGAGCCCTGGACACCCACCTTTCTGCGGCACAAGTGATGAAAGGGAATGTGCAGATTAGTGACAGAATAAAAATACATCGGCCAGGCCCATTAAGCCATTGATTTTAGCCATTCTGAGATTACAATACCTACAATGACTCAACCAATTAACAAAAGTGGTAGCTCACCTATGTGTTAGTCCTAAAATGTACTAACAGTCTTGTCAATGAATGAAACACATTTTCAATAAATAAGACCTCTCATTTGAGTTAATCTACCTATTGAATTTAAATATCCTACCAGGCCAGATTAGTTAAAGCTCTGCTTCTTTGCAAGACTTCCAAACCTGGCCACCTATCTGTCATAACATTACATTGTACAGTAGATTTACATTTATATATCTGGCAGATGCCTTTATCCAAAGTGACTTTCAGTGCATTCATTTTTCAGTATGTGCATTCCCAATTTCAGTGGTTTCCTGCTCTTGGCTAGGGCTGCACAATATGGATGGAAAATGTGATATGCGATGCGATAATCCTATGATGACAATATCGGAGCACGCGGAACATTGGAACCCCCACCACCCAAATATAATGACGTTTATTGAGACAGAAAAAAGGACTCATACCCCAGAGATCACGTTCTCAATTTTCTTGTTTCAAACTGCATATAGACTGCGTATAATATATTCTGTTTTACCATTAGCTGCATATCCATAAATGTGACACACTCCCATCATTTCCGCTTTCAAAATATGTCATTTTTTTTACAATAGTAAATGTTGTTTTGATGTGTTCATGCGTTTCAGTATGTGGGTTTCCTGTGAATCGAACCCATGACCTTGGCAATGCCAGCACTAGGCTCTATAAATAAATCATGGTTACAGTAAGGCTCTTAAACACCATGAAGTAAAATGCACACTGTTTCAAAATTATAGCCACAGGATGTAAACATTATGTGTTAACATGATTTTAGTGCAAAACTAACATTATGTGTAAAATTACATGTATATTACAATTCTGTTGTCATGTCACAACGGTAAATCCCTGTTTTTATCACACTAAAATCATGTTCCCACATATAGTGTTTACATCTTGTGGCTATACTTGAAAATGGTGTGCATTTTAACATTTATGGACTGGCACCATACTTCTATTTTAAGTCCCTTACTGACCCGCAAGTTTTTTTGTTTTTTTTTCCTTTTCGTTTTTTTAAGAAATGAGGGGGGAGTTGAAATAATTTTTGTGGTAATCAACATTATGCCACAAATACTGTCCACTGAGTTTAACTTGTACTGAACTTGGAACATTCCTTTAAGGTGTGAAAACAAATGCTTAGACAATAATGGTGATAAAGAGTTAAAGTAATGGACCTCATGAAACAAGAGCAGAACAAATTTGTATGCAAATGTATTTTTACATAAATTGTCCCATTGAACTGAAGGGACAAATAAATGCACTCCCGTGAGAGGTATTGTTACGTTGTTTATTGAACAACAGTCATACATTTATTTTGTTGTGAATTTTGAACAAATATTGTATAACTTGAGCAGTGGTTCCCAACCCTGTTCCTGGAGGCCCCCAAACACTGCACATTTTGTATATCTCCCTTTTCTGCCTGACACACCCAGTTCAGGTCTTGGAGTCACCACTAATGAGCTGATGAGTTGAATCAGGTGAGTTTGATTAGGGAGATATCCAAAATGTGTAGTGTTGGGGGCCTCCAGGAACAGGGTTGGGAACCACTGAACTAGAGAACCAATACATGTCCCTCATTATGCAGTGTATAGGTGGCTGTTAAGAAAAGAGCAAACACAATTTAGTATGTAAAAAGATACAAGAAAAAGACCCATCTGAATTCAGTACATGGATATTTTATGTTTTTTTTTTTTTTTTTTGCTAACTTGTATCTCAAATAATAATAAAAAAAAAAAAGAATTATAAAAAGTTTACAAAAGCCAAGATGGATAGCACACCTAAGGCTGAAATTATCTACAAAAAAAAGTTTGAATGGAGTCTGTATAGTATGCGGCTATACTGGCGTCTCCGGCTCCTCTTTATCTCTCTCACGCTGATTGGGGTACTCAGTGCCAGGCATCCATCCTTATGGCCCGGCCACGCCCTCCTCCTCGTCGCATACCTCCACCGCCCAATTCAGGCCGGGGAGCCATTCGGACTGACTCACTCCCTCGGCATCGTGATCCTCCGTCAGCGGCTAGGGTCTCTAATGGTGCATCTTCCTCTATGTCCCAAGTTTCGGCAACACTGTAACAAATTCTTTAACTCTCTACAAGGAGAAAGCAGGAGACAGCGAAATCCAACTCAAAAGGGTATTTATTTTTTCAACACAAATTCACTTTCCAGCATAACACCAAAAGCACACACATAAACACTGAGGCATGTGTCTCTCTCTCTCCCACACTGGTGTCTGGCTCACTCTTAAACACATCTCCACTCTCACTGCAATGACAAACAGCTGTTAGAGACAATCAATGACAGGTGATGACACTCACCATTCTCATCTCCTGATCTCGCTCTCCTTTCACAAGCCAGAGCTCGACTACGCCCCCACCACCACATACCCCCATTGCCCGACTCAGGCCAGGGAGCCATTCGGTCTGCCCAGTACTCCCCCCCGATTTCTGGAGAGGAAGTCCGCAATAGCCATCTGCACCCCACGCCTGTGGACTACCTCGAACTTAAACGGCTGAAGAGCCAGACACCAACGGGTGAGCCACGCGTTGGTATCCTTCATGCGATGGAGCAACTGGAGTCCCTCCTCCCAATTTTCCCTAATGACATCTAAGACCCCATGAGGCTTAAGCTCATACAATAATTAAAACGGGGAGAACCCCGTGGAGGCTTGTGGGGCCTATCGAACTGCGAATAAAGGGTTCTTTGTGCACAAACTTACGAATCAAACCGTCCATTTATGGGTGGTACACGCTTGTCCAAATCGATTTAATTCCCATTAATTCATACAGCTTGCGTAGTGTACGTGACATGGAAGTAGTGCCTTGATCAGTGATGATTTCTTTTTAAATCCCCACTCGGGAGATGATTCTGAAGAGTGCCTCTGCAACACTATGTTGCAAAATGTTGCACAGAGGCACTGCTTCCGGATATCATGTTGCGTAGTCCACCAGAACCAACACAAAGCGATCCCCACGTGCCGTCCGCTCTAATGGCCCAACAAGGTCCATACCAATACTTTCGAAGGGGACCTTGATCAAAGGAAGCGGGTGCAAAGGCACTCGAGGTGGCAGGCGGATTCACCAGCTGACATTCACGGCATGCTGCACACTACCTGCGAACTTCCCCATGAATGCCTGGTAAATAGAAATGGGTCTGTGGCAGCAGGGGCGTGGTCAAGCATCTCTCCGGAGAGAGAGAAAGTGGTAAGGGCGCTTACACCTGAGTTAAATGATGTCTAACACCTGTCTCTAATTTCAGTGAGCACGGGGAGAGCGGCATAAATAGAGCCACACAGCAGTTAGAGGAGAGAGAGAGCCTGGGCATGGACTACGAAGCCAGAAGTTTTGATGATTGTAAATTTGAAAGTTTATTTTGTAAGCTAGTTTGTGGATGTTTTTAGACTGTGTTTGCCAACAACGTAAAGCCCTGAGAGTGTGCTGTGCTGCACTGAGGAAAATAAAAAAACGCTTACCTGAACCAGGAAATCTGCTTCTCGCCTCCTCCTTCCACTGAGAAGTGTTACAGGGTCATTAGATTGTTTAGTGTTTTTTCTCACCCTAAGTGATCTGCCATCGTATTATGATGAGCCATCAGGAATAGCATTTCCCGACGGCTCTTCGGCATCAACAACTGGGTTGTATCATCTTTTGTCTGAGCCACTCGATCCAACCAATCATTTATAACAGAAAAATATTGATATGAGAATGCAATATCTGGCTGAAGACGTTGACAATCACTTTCACTTGGTCGAAGGCATGTCTAAGGGTCTCGCCTGCGGCGTGTCGGGAGCCCAAACCAATGTCCCCACCTCCATCACCGGGCATTGGTCCCGCAAATGCCCGGGCTCCCTGTAGCTCCAGCACACCGGCCCAGACTTCACACTCGTGCCCGCGGGTTCACCAACCTGGGAGTGGGAGCGGGAGCGGAGAGGGACAGGGGAAACCGGTGGGTAGTGCAGTCCCCTGTTTGGGTACTGACAGTTTGGGAAGGGGAACCCCCTGTTTCCAGGGAGGAGGAACAGGACAGAAGGAAGTGGCGGAAATAGAAAGAGGGGAAGATACAGGAGAGACAGGAGAGAGAGAGAACGATCTCGGGGCTCACCGGCTCCCAAATATGCTGCCATGTGGTCCTCTGCCAGCTGGATGACCGTTTGGAGTAACGCTGGGCGATGGCACTGGACCCACTCTGCCGTCCCTCTCGAAAGCCGAGCAATAAACTGCTCCAGTACCACCAGATCAATCACAGTCCCGAAGTCACGTTGTTCAGCCAGCAACCACCTCTGGCAGGCATCCAGGAGCTGCTGTGTGAAGGCAAATGGAAGGCAAAACAGTGCTCACCAAGGGTCAGCACACAGAAGCATTGGCGCTGTTGCTCTGGTGTCCGGCCAACACGTTACAGAATGGCTTTCCTTAAGTCTGCATATACCAGAAGGTTCTCCGCTGGTAACTGCTGCGCCACGAGCTGGGCCACGAGCTGGGCCACGAGCTGGGCCTCCCTGGACAGTAATGGAATCAAGCGGACTGCCCACTGGGTGTTCGGCCAACCGCATGCCCCCGCTGTCCGCTCAAAGAGCTCCAGGAAGGCCTCTGGATCATCTTGGGGACCCATCTTGATGAGAGACACCTGGGGCGGGGCAGTCAAAGGGGTCACAGCGTCAGCCTCCTCCTGGGATAGCAAGCTACGGAGCACCTGCCAGTCCTCCGCTTGAGCCTGGAGAAGCGCGATGAACCGCTGCGCCTGCTCTGTGCACAGCTTGAGGAGGGCCTGATGCTGAGACTAATGGATGCTTGCAAGGGTCTTGAACACTCCCTCCAGAGGTGAGGCTTCCATGGCGGCGTTATTCCTCCTTAGTCACTTTCAGCACCAGTGTGGCAGATGCCACTGCCTTCCCTACCAAGGAGGAAGTGAAGACCAGGTGGAGAATTCACATAGACACACACAGTTTTGAAAACGAGACATTTTAATAGAGTGGGAACTATAAGTGCTCTTTTTAGACTGGAGAGGAAGTTTTGAGTTACATCTTATGTGTCTAAATATTAAGGAAAATTTGATTTTCCATTTCATGACCCCTTTAAAGGAACCTCAATAAGGTGCTGCTGCCTATCCATAATATATTGTATAGGCCATCCTGCTCTCTAGATTTCATTAGCTATTGTATAAAAAAATTATTTGTCCCTTGTGTAGATCCCTTAACCTTTGCCATTACAATGTGAAAATGCAAATTACCCACTGGAACTGAAACTGCTCCTAATGGCAAATACAATCACAAACAGCTTCCAACAAGCTGAAAGTGCATTGTGCTGAATGAAATGGCAGTTTACAATGATTTCAGGATAACAACAACAACTAAGTGATAGAACATGCTCTTCAATGGCACAATTTGTACTTTAAAACTCAGGCTGTTTTGACTGCTAGATCCAATCACTGCAGCTGAATTTGATGAGTCGAACACCGACATGCCTGAGTGTGAGCACAATCCATCATCATCTGAGCGTAACAGAGAGTAATCACATAATTGAGCTACATTAATATTTCAGCAGGCTGGGATTAAGCTGAACAGTAGTCATGACAGACAGGCCGTCTGATACAATAATCCCATTTCTCAATCACGCCACTTCAATCTTTTAACCCCATTTAATGATGATTGTTGTTTATGCACATGTAGATATGCAACAAAACCGTAAACTGAATACCAGTATATGAAATCTAAATGAACTATTTACTTCCAAAATTTGGGAGACACTGGCTAAAATCTTTGGCACTATATAATCAGTCTGACAAGTTTGTGCAACTGATGGCAGACAGGCTTAACTATAAGTGTGTGTGTGAGAGAGAGAGAGAGAGAGTGATAGATTAATGTTGAATGGGAGCATGTGCCAGGGTTACACCACAAAAATTAAAGTAAAAAACAATATTATTTGGGAATAGCCAACCAGACACTATATATCTCTTGTTTAAATAGGCTTCTTTTCAAATTGCTTTCACTTATTACTGTGCTCCTTAAACTAGTAACAAAAGCAGGTTAAATACCAGTGAGCTTAGGCTATGTATTGAAACCACAAGCCTACAGGTGTAACATCTACTCAATGTGTCCTGAAACTTCTACGCTTCTTCATAAAATTTAACTTTTTAAATTGTTAACGCTACTCAACTGATTTTAGAAAGTAATCAGCATTTTTGTGTGCATGTAAACGTGCTCATATATATATATTACTGATCTAATGCAATTCTTACATGCACTAAACCCTAACAAAGCAGCTACAAAAATTTTATAATATCACTTCAAGTTTTTGCATAAAGAAATGTTCCGGGTTCAGTACAAGCTAATTTATTAACAGCACCTGTGGCAAAAATGTTAACTCTGTTTGTATAACAAAAAAATATCATGTTCAAAGTAATTCACCTATACAAAGGCAGTCTATGGGGCAAGACATTGCACTGTTATAAATGTGTATTTACACCTGTTAACAAAAGACTAGTGTGATGAATCACTTTCTAACCTTGTCTCTGCAAATATACGTACAATTTTTAAACTCCTGCAATGACGGTGTAAATCCAGTAAACCTGTAACTTTTGGAAGATACATGCAAGGGAACCAGAAAGGGTCATGACGTAACATTCACTCAACTAGAACAGTTAACCCACTTCTAAAGGGAAGATTTATACAACTTAAAAGCAAAAACAACACATAATTTTGTACGGAACAATATTATACAGTAAGTGATTGGGGATGTAGATGAAGTTATCACCTCATTTGTTAATTAATTTGTTGTGCAAGTGATCCATTCAAAATTGATTGTTATGAAATATTAGGAGATATACAGTTGTTCATTCAATTGTTCATGTAATATCTATTGGTACATTATGCCCATCTGTCTGTTTTGTTTCAGCCAGTATAGACCTTTTTCATGCCTGTTTGGCCACTTGTTTCATTCATGGCTTCTTGGTTAACTGGTTAATATCATTTCAAAGATTTTGCCATTTTTTGTTTCCCTAATAAGTGCTTTAACAAAAAAATGCAAGTTTCAAATTTCTACTTGTTTCATAGATTTCCACTGTAAAGCCACTGTCACCAAGGATGGATTAAGAACTGAGAGGCCCATGGGCCAGTACACCATGGAGGCCCCCCATGACGTGTCACGTGACTATGTTCACTTTTAGGCACTACAGGATTCTTGCCAGATTTGGATGGATTTTTCCAATTGGCGGAAGAAAGGTTTGGAACAATGTCTTACACGGCCAGTTATATGTACTTTTTAATTGTGAACTGATCCAAAATCATGCATTATTAATAGGGATGTGCATGGTATTCAAATACCAAAATCACTACTTGGTTTTTCTGCACGTCTTTAGAGGTCTTCAACCTGATCTGAGTCTGACGGTACCCAACAAACCTACAGGTTTTGGGCCAGGTTCGGGTCAGTTTTTCCAAGTAGGCTATAGGGTGAGTTAGGGATAGTTCACACGTGTGTCGTGGCAATGTAAACACACATTGGACGCACGTCTTTGATCGTTGTGCCACAACTTACTGTTAAGTTTAAAAGAATGCATCTCAAGACACCTGCGTTCTGTTTTACAATTCGTTGTGCAGGACCATAGCATTTTTTAAGACACTGTTAACTTATAATAATTTCAACATTTATTAACTCATCTCGAGACACCTGTGTTCTGTTTCATCATTTGTTGCGCTGCATCAAGCTTTTTCAGAGCTGGTGTCACAAATTGACATTCTGATGAAGTTTAGGTTGCAAAGAGGACTTAATGTGACTCTTACACGTCATTCCAGATTTTTTTGAAAGTTTCAGCGCTTGATAAACGGTGAGCCAATGTTTTATCCCCCTTTTGCTCTGGTGTGTAGACAATAATTACACAGGTTAAATGGGGAGTCATTTAAAAATCGAAGCATCCTGAAGAAGTCCTATAATTCATAGCATTCGCTGCCTCATGGAAAGTGAACCTGCCCAGGCAAAATTACCTATTTTCCATTGATTAAGAATAGGCCTACTATGTTGCAGACAAGATGCGATTTTATCATTTGAAGATCTATGTATTGTGCTATTTAGGCTCATAGCTCACTGTGTACTTTATTCCCTGCTATCTGAGATTGTGTTTGACGCATCCATGGTAATAAACGTTCTTCATTCCCGAAACCTGACTCCCGACAAATAACACAATAACCGTTCGTGAACTCTCATGGTTAACCAAATATTACAAAAGGTCACCTTGCACATGTTTAGGGAATTAAGGCACCTTTCTCTTTATCATTAAACATTAAATGCATGCAGGACTCTATACTGTTGCACAAATTCTGTCGCTTATTTGAATTTAAAAGCTTTGTACACAGCCAGGGTAAACTGCACCTTATCTTGATATTTGGAAGTGTTTTGTAAATCAAAGACTGTTCTCTGTAGTCCTTCAAATAAACACATTGCACCTGTGAGACGCAGATTCCCTGAGTGCGTACTCGAGTGCCTGTGCTTGTGCTGCTGTAGTCCAGCACGCATTCAGCCGAACGAATGGTATTTCACATAAGGGTGACATTTACGTGGATTTATAATAGGTATCTCAAAATAAATAATTTAGAGCTCGGGGCCCTTTGGGTTTAGAGGTCCCTGGGCAACAGCCCAATCGGCCCGGTGGTTAATCCGCCCTGGCTGTCACACTAGGCTTTAAGCATGTAAAATGACTTTGGACAGTGTAATGGACAAGATATGAAGTCACGAAAAGGGCTTCTGGTTTTTAATAAATAATACATTTACAGAATAATACATTTACAAAAAAAACAATATTACATTCAAAATGTTAAACCAAGAGGTAAGTGTCATACTTATCATCATACGAATTTTGCAGGTGAGAGAGAATTCCCTGAACATCCGGTCTCCTGTGTTCAGATATGTGTGAATGGCAGTGAATGGAGTGCAACGTTGAGTGTGGCCGCAGCTTAAATGCATTACTTTAAATGTGTTGTTTGTTTGTTTGTTTTTAAAAACTGGGAGAATCAAAATTATTGACAGCATGCCATAGATGCTGTTGATAGCACTTGTGTTGAATCTGAAACAGTCCTTGAGCAATCTTTAAAGCCAGTTCCAAATTATGAGAAGAAATAAAATCCTTACTAAAGAGTCTTTTCTTCTAAAGCTCATGGCTATGTTGTTCAGGCTTTGAAGATGTAGCTGCCCTTTTCATTAAGACTGGTCACAAGCCAAGGGACAAAAGCTTTCTGGGATTACAAAATGGAGGGCTCTCTGAAAGCAGCCCTTGACTGAGCACCCATAAAATCTTCAGTAGTAAACCTGATAGTGGAAGAGCTGGGGAACTTCAGTTCTTCAGAGTTCAGCAGCTTAAGTACCACCTCTGAGATATTATAAGGTTAAAAGCCTAGCTCTGTGCACAAAGAGGTTTGAAAGCTTTATAACTGTGTTACTAATGTCAAAAATATAGGGTCTGTCAAAACCTTGTAAGCATCCACCAGAGGCAGCATTTTAAGACATCATAGGGGCGCTCCAAACGTGAAGGCTGTTCCAATGGTAGGTATCCAGCCGCAGGCCATGCATTTTAAGTCTAGGCCTTCAGTGCGATTCATGCCATTTAGAAAACACAGTTTCACAAAGAATAAGACGCCGTATGCCTACATTACGTATCATACATTATGTGGCAGTCAACTAGTAATACCAACTGACATTTTAAAAACACGTCCACGCACGAAAGCCAGAACTTGAAATGACAATTAATGCTCAAGCAAGCCTTATTTTAACTGCAGCATGAATTTTGTGAAATGAACGTCTTTCATATGAATCTACCAAGGAGGTCTATAATACCTGGAAAAATCTATCTAATAATATTTGTGATTTAAATTCGTTTTTACATTTAAAACGTCAGGGTACACGGTTCTGTGTTCCATTCAAGCTGGATGTGGGATATTCCTACTTGATATATGCATTCCATTCCCTGATATTCGGAACTGCAATGCTCCTGTTAGCTTAGCAGGGGTTTGACTCTCATTAGAGATGTCTCCTAGCAACCCAACTGATGCTGCAGCTTTAGCATTTGTGCTTCAGGTGTATGATTATCAAAAGATATTATAATGTTTTATACACCTATTTCTGCAGGCTTTTGTTAAACAAGCTTTAATATCACGTAATGTGGAAACGAACTCATTTATCGATATTACTTAATAAAGTGAATGTTCATCACTTTGTATATCTCCCTGAGTGTCGACATGTTTGTGTGACATCATGCACCTGCATCTCAGCGAAATCGGAGTTGAGAATTTCTGCATGAGCCTACAAGAATCTGACTTTAGCTGCCCATTCATTTGCACTGTTGAGGGATTCTGAAGAAATTCTGAAGGCCTGAGGTGGTGGAGCTCAGACTCACGGGCATGCGATTTGTGAAACAATTCTGACTGGATAAACTTTTCATTTTTCTCTATAAGAGTGGAAAGCAATTAAAAATACATAGGCAAAAAGGTGATTGAGAATGAAAGGATGAAAAATATTTTTTTATTTGGCATGTTAGGCCAACAGAGAAGGCTTTGCTGGCACTGAGAATTCGCCACTGTAGGTATCTTAATTATGCTGCCTCTTAACCTCATGCGAACCCGCGTCCTTCTGTGCAGACATTGTGTTTTGGCTTCGATATATACGACGCATAATTGAAATTATTATAATTTAAACCAACTGATCTCAGTTCAGAAGACTCTACGCCAGGGGTCGGCAACTTATGGCACACGTGCCAGCATTGGCACGTGGAGGGGTAATCACTGGCATGCCAGCAACAGCGAGAGGAGTAGACTATTTTATTTATATAAATTCCGCACCTGCATTCCAATCTACATCTTGATGAAATCCTTCCGCATGATCACAAAGTGTGTTTTCATGAGCTGAATGGGAGACGAAACAAAAAGTTAAAATGTGACGAGACTGCAGTATACCCAACAGACTCGTAAAGCGCATGCAAGCCATTTGCGCATCACGAGCCAGCAGCGCTTCACGTTCGGTTAATCGCGTGAGTAAACGCACCCACTTTAATTCGGCCAGGCTGCACGGATGACAGCCTACATTCCATGTTTCATTTGTTTCTTTTTGCTTTCAGAACAACACGTGATGTAATAAGGAAAACACCACTATTAATCCTTGAGCTTTCCAACCCAGCATACAGGTACACCCTCCTTAAACCATGGTCACACTCAGAATTACATTAAATGATTAAAAGAGAAAACATAAACCCACATTGTGGGGTTCAAAAATCTTTTCAAGTCTATTCAAAATATAAATTAAACCTGGAAATAAAGTTTTAGGATTTTGCAGGCGCGATTCACCGGAAAAGGGCTGAACAGTTGATCGGCTTGTGATGCGTGAATGGCTTGCACGCACAGCGTGAGTCTGGTCACACTTTAGTGTTTAGCCTCCTATTCAGATGATGAAAACACGCTTCGTGATCATGCGGAAGGATTACATCAAGATGTAGATTGGAATGCAGGTGCGAAAATCTTCATATAAATAAAATAGCCTGCTCCTCTCTCGCTGTTGCTGGTGTGCTAGTGATTACATGAATACAATGACATAAGAAATATTTGAGATTCCACACAATTTCGTGATCAGTAATCAAATAAGCAAATTTGTGACATTAACTGTTGTAACAGGTCTGGACGTTGCAGAAATGAGGAAGCGGGGTTCAAGTAACGTCACACTTCTTTATTCACTCACAATATAATCTGTATAGTTTTTAAACACTCATGCAGGCTTCAGCTGTGTTGCACTCTCTCTCTCTCCCTGGGCTCCTCTTATCGCTCTTCCCAAATTACTGCAACAAGAAACAGCTTTTAGACCTAATTATCACCCAGGGATAAATCCTTACCACTTCCCCTCTCCTTGGATGGACACTCAACCACACCCTCGCCGCAACTATTCACTCATTTTGTACAAAAGGACAGGTTTTCTTTCATTAAAGCACTTACGATTCTCTGTGAAAATTCACATGCAGGGTCATGATTATTCATAATTATCGGGTTTTGCACAAAATTTTCACTCAAACTGTTATGCTGATAATATCATTTGTAATGAAAAATACACTTTTAAATGAGAAAAATGCAAAATAGAAACTTTATCACAAGTGGACTCATACTTCGGAAAAATCGCATTAATTTGAATGGGGGGGGGGGGGGGCATCGGCACAGCCATTGACCTGGAAAATAAAAAAATGGCACTCCATGTCAAAAAGGTTGTCGATCCCTGCTCTAGGCTGTTAAAGGGTTAAACTTTTATGGGAGTCATGTGACAAAACAACATGGCGCAGAGCACAGCGGAGTTTGTCTTTGGGAGAACACCAGCAAAATAAATCTGATAAGAAATCTAATTAAGTTTTTACATTGAAACCTGTTTAAGTCAAAAGATTAGTGTCTCTAGTTTAATCCGATATGCCATTTTTAAAATATGAGCAATTTATCATGAAACAGCACGCTGCTAAACACAATGTACACTAATGTGTACTTTAGCACTTTTCTTCCTTAGAAATCCTATTTTTACTGTGCATTATCACATTGAAAATCAATGGGTTCATCCAAAAGCTGAAAAATGTTGCTTTCAGGGGCTTTATTTGGAGTTAGGAATAAAATAGGGTGCATTTCGAACTGTTCTGAGACCAGTGTAGACACAGCACACTGGAGGATAAGTAATTCACTAAATAGGGAGCAAGGGAGCATCCTATAGATTTCCTATGCAGCTAAGTGCATACACTCCTAATATCCGACCAAAAGTTCAGTTTCAGGCTGCAGATCACTCAACATGTTTAGCAGACATGGGAATTTTATTTTAACATGGTTGGCAGTGATTGGACGATGCTGGCCATTACTTTGAATCAGAATTATTTATGCTAATTTCTGATCGGTAAAATGCTTCAGCACTGGCTTTCACTTGTTTGTTTGACAGTGCAATGAAAGAACATTGAGATTTTATTGCCAAAGTAGAAAAACACTGTAAAATAAAAGTATTTGTGCTTTTCCCAATACATATTGGGAAGTCACCTGTAATGTCTGTAACGTCTCAAAAACATGAATAACCAACACTCCTGGAAACAAAATAAACTATTTGATTAAAGAAAATTTCTATAGCTTGGTATTATTTAAAATTTCACAACTTAGTCCCACTGTCCAAATACAGAGGACATAAATGTTTGGGAAAACTATTTGCTCTAGATTTTATTTAATCTTTTCCAAGTTTATTATGTACTATTAGTAACAAATTAGAAAATTCTATTCGAAAATGCACACAGCAGTCATGTCCGGGTCTCAGGAGGCTAAGACATCTCGTTTTGGCCAATTTCTAAGGTATCATTATACAGTATGTATACTTTCATGGGTAGGTGATCTCAGAATGCACCTTGATGAGCTCGGCGGAAAAAGATATCCAAGATAGCGGACGAAGCTAGAGAAATTTAGATTATAAATATACTTCTAATCCATTCAATACTGAAAAATATCGATAAAAAACACGTTTAATATAATACAAAACTGACTATTTTACCCAAAATGTGTGTGTGCAGCGTGTATTTATGCATAATTATGTTCTGGAGGATTGCGTCATTTCTCTTGCGTCACCTGTATTGAAATCAGTTGCGAGCTGTCCCGTGTGCTGCGTGTGAGGAGCGCTATTTGAATGATGCGTGGCGCTGCCGCCTATGTAGAGCTTTCCAAAACTTCATTTCAGTAAGGATGCTGCCATACAACACAGCTGCCTATGTAGTCAGGAGACAGCAAGGCAGCTCACTAAGTTTTAGAACAGACCTATAGATACAGAGTCTGGAGGTCCAATGAAATGACACATTTTGTGTGTCTGGATCTAATATCTATTATGTATAAAAACAAATAAGTAAATACATTTAAAAAAAACATTAAAAATTAAATTAATAATGACAATGACTTAAATACACCTCTAATATTATGAGCATGTTTTCATTTTCTAAATTAAAATAGATTTTCAAACACTCAATGGTCAAAAGTATGTGGACAGCCCCTTAAAATGAACAAGTTGGCTATTTCAGCAGCATCCATTACTAACAGGTGTATAAAATAAAAATGTCTGCTCTGTAAACTGTAACTTCTGGTATTGTGAGGTGGGAACATCTAGGAGCAACAACAGCTCAACTACAAAGTGGTAGGCCACACAAGTTCTCAATACGGGTGCTGAAGTGTTTCGCCTGCCTTCAACATTCCCTACTGAGTTCTGATTCTGGAAGCAGTTTGAAAATGTCTCATTAAAAAGGCTCAAATTCTTGAGAACACTTTTGAAAATGCTTCATTTGTTTATCTGTCCTTCAAGTGAAAGTTGTGTAACCAACATGCAGGAAGTCACTTTGTTGTATTGTTAGTAAGAAATCCATAAAACAGGAAATTACATCACAGAGAGGACCCCTGTGAACCCCCATGACTGTGTCAACATTAGTAAACAGTGATGTGTCCAACACATTATGCTGACTCAGTGACAAGCTCCATCTCCAATCACACATTATTGCACTGGCTCCAGTGTGTTTACTTTCCCTTGTGATGTGACTGGAAAAGTGTTGCGTCAGAAGCGTGGAAGAGGGTTCAGATCCCGCACTGAAAGCAGGAAGAAATCGCGTTCACATAATCAGTGACGAGCGTAATTAGGAGGTTGCATTCTTCCTCCAATGATGGTTTGCTTTAGGGTTTGGGTTGGGGGTTACAGTTTATAAAATATGCAGTCCTCTTTACTGTATTACAGCCTGTACAGCTCAAAACAACTTGCTTCACAACTCGCTTTTGGCGCCCCTCTGTGGACATTACACCTTGAAAATGGAGCTCAAATATGCCCATATGCCCAACAACACTTACTGCTTTGGCCACTGGTGGCAGTGTTTTGAATTTTGGTACGCATAGACCGATTCAGCTAAAAAAAAATATATATAAAAATAATAATAATAATAATAATAAACTCGGATCTCTGGGTCCGATGTGTCTCGCCTGTCCACTTGTGACTGGACTGCCCAAAACCCTTATTAATAACAAATGCAAACAAGGACTTAACATTATCACAAAACTTCTATTTTTTGTCCAAAAACATTATCCCACCATGAATACAAAGATTTTATTTTTATGATCTTGACACATGCATTTCGAACCAAATTTGTCATTGACCCTTTAACGTGTCTACGCTAAATTAAGAATAAGAGGGAAAGCCATACAAAGAAAAATTAAAAAAGAGAAGGAACTAGAATTGTGTATAGCCATCTGGGGAGAGTTTAGACAACACATTGTCATTTTGCTGTTTACCGTAAGATGCTACATGTGGATCATGGGCCAACACATCTGCAAGTACTGTGATGACTGTCTTTCTAATTTTAGGGAGTTATCACCAGCCCACAATGCCTGACGTATATCCAGATTTACTTGTCAGACAAGAGCTGCTCTCTCTCTACTCGCAGTTTGTAATCTATCAAGTGTCATTATGTACACAATAGTGGAAAAGTTTACTTTAGCCAAAATAAAATACTCTCCAAACAAATGGTGTAACTAAGCCACAAAGCCAAATTACTCAACACTGCTTATGAAGGGGAAAGAGAGCAGAGTGAAAATACGAGGGTTTAATTTTGTTAATTTACTTTATACATAAATCTGACACTATAAAAGCACCAAAACCTACTATCATGGCTTTTTGGACATGTACAATGGTAATAATATCATGGCATACTTTGAGGTACAATGACGTACCATGTAAATACATACATTGTAATTATTCAGTACCGGTCATTTTTTACCAGTAAAAAAAACACATGTTCCAGCATATCTTACATATTAGTGGCTAAATTAAATTAATCTTAAGTATGAATTTAATACTCCATTTAAGTTTGGTTATGTGTATGGCTTATTTTAGAGAGAAAACAATAGATTAAAGCGAGACATGGCTTGTTGACTGATAATTGATGTAATGTTACTGTATGGTTGCAGAAGGGTTCCCTGGGAACTTTAGAGGAAACCATTATACACACCCTAAAACAAACATTCCATTTACGTCAAAAGAACTTTCCTGGCTAACCAAGAAAGAACCTTAAAGCTCTATTCTGGGAACGCTCTTGAGACCAAAAACTAACGTTACCGGAACGTTCTGAGGACCAAACTTGTGAGTTGGGAATGCATATCAGTCTCATGGTTTTACCATATGATAAGGTAATTCCATCAATGTACATTGGTACTGCCATGGTACTTATCGGTGTAGTAAAGACAGATAAACAGATATTTAGCCACTTTATTTAATCGGGATGGAGTGCTTTGATATCTATATCTCTTTTTACAGATGCTACCTCTTCAAACTAGTGTAAACAGTTAACTCATAACATTTGAAACAAACTTATTTAAATAAATGTAATAAATGGACAGTACAAATTACTATAAAACAAGTGAGATTATAATAATAACCTAGATAAGATAAACAAGATTCAAAGATAACCATCGTGTGTAATGTACCACTCCACTGACGACTGGCTCGCTAACTTACCGGTTTGAACACATGCAAACAACTTAAATTATCACACACACACACACACACACACACACACACACACACACACACACACACGAGACTTTTGTACCTAAACACAGCGAGAAATGATATAATACACTTACTTGATCTCTACATGCCGTGCTTTTACAGAGATTTACGGAGCTAGAAAGACAGGTCGCTAGCTGCTGGTGTCACTGTCAACACAGCAGTCACATTCTCCTCCTCCTGCTCAAGACACCCAAACGAGTCCTAAAACAACAACCAAACCCCCGGGAAAATCCCCGCTCTCTTCCGAATAACTGCTTACACTATCTATTTAAGTAGCATGGGTCGTAACAAACGTGCAATCCTATGACGAGTTGCATGGTTTAATTAAGTGTTTTGATCTTGTGTGGGTCTTGCATGCATTTCACCCCAGGAAGTTTCAGATGTGACAGTCTGGCTTCATAAAAGTGAGCCACGTGACTGAAGCATTGTGGGAACGCTGGAGTTCAGTGCGTGTACCACACATCAGATTTATTGTGTTTGATTTCACACTCATACAAAAAAAATTTTTTTTATTTTTTTTTAATAAAATAAATATGTTTTTTATTATTATTATTGTTTGTAATATTTTCTAGTACAAACAGTACACTGGATATTTATAATGATTTAAAATAGTATTTATAAATAATATTATATGTTATTTATAATAATAAAAATAATGATGTTTGAACACAAGTTTTATATATATATATATATATATATATATATATATATATATATATATATATATATATATATATATACACACACACACACACACACAGTATATGTGTATGTATATATATATATATATATATATATATATATATATATATATATATATATATATATATATATATATATATATATGTTAGGGCTGTCAATGAATCATTTTTAATCTAATTAATTACATGATATGCCAATTAATTATATCCCATCAGTGAATGAGACTGACACTCTACCATTTAGAAAGAATTAGAAAAAAATAAAAATTAAACTCTACTACATGTTCATTTCACTCTATGCACAATGTTCAATTCTCTTTCAACTGTCACACAGAGACAGAAGTGACTTGCTTAAATGGACATATGTTATTGGTGACAATTTTAGCCTTCAAAATATACTTTGGGACTAAAAAATGTCATTTAAAAGCGGTTTGGGTGGTGATTGCATCAGGTTCAGGATCTGAAATGTCCTGTTACATGTATATTACTGTACATTACTTTGGATTAAAAAAAAAAAGAAAAAAGAAAAAAAAGAAAAGCGTAATAGGCCTAGCCTTTAAAATCACAAGTAGGCTAGGCCTATTACATCATTCTGCTGAAGGCTTGTCTGTGTAAAATATTTAATTCCTTCGAATGTTGACTGAGCAACGCCCTGAACTTGCAGAGATACTCTCACTCTGTGACGTGGCCACATTTTTATGTTCAAGGTTACTAGAATAAATGGCCCTCTGCATATGGACATGATAGGGTTAACTGATGTTCAGTGTAGCCTTTCTATGGTATGGGTGAAACAGGTCTGTTCACTGATATAAACCTTTTCAGCTTTGCCACATAAGCCACAATCCAATTACCTTTGTTACTGTATTTCCAACTAAATTAAAATCTATTAAGTTTGATATATTGTACATCTTAAGCCCACACCAGACATATGTGGGCAGGAAATTAATTTATTGAACTTTTTGTCATGGCACAGCATGTTGTGTGCACACCAGTGTCTACAAGTATGATAACTACTGTTATCATATCATCTAGATACAAAGTAATTATTGACGAGGGCGGAACATGAACTGTGTACTGGCCAGTGTAGGGCTGATGAACAGAAAGCTGAGCTGTGCTGCCCTGCCAATGCACTGCATAACTCTTGTTTGAAAGATTTATGTTTGTCTGTCCCCAAGACAGCCATCAAACTAAGAGCTGTGTTTCAGATTATATGCTAAATAATTCAAATGGACAGTGAGACACAATTTAAGATTTAGGAGATGGGAATGTATGATACTTGTTACATTTTTAACATTAATTTATTGCCAAGGATTTAATCACACCCAAACCTATGCATGAAAGACATTATTTAAAACTATTGTGTGTAATTTTCACTAGCTTCACCAAATGGAATCACAAAAATAATGTCTGTTTTCAAACAGGTTTCCCGAACACTCCCCCATCTGCCGTGGGTTGACCAGCAGATTTTCCCACCCCAAAATAATGCCACAGGTGTACTCAATGTTGCTGTCATTTAAACAAAGAAAAAATACACCCTTAACCTTTAAATATCCATGTACAAAGTGTAATGTACTGTACTCACCCAGTTGGTTAACTTTGGACAGGATTGCTGTGCTCATATTCTGCAGGTGCCAGTCTCCATCTGCTGCTGGTGAGGCATGAGAGCTTTTAAAGGACAATCCTGAATTTAAGAGCTGCTGTATAATAGAGCATTAATGAATCTACAGGTGGTTGACAAAGTAATAGAAACATTATATGAAAAAAAAAAAAGAGTTTAGCTATTAGGCAACAAAAGCATAATTATAAATGCAACTCAAAAGGTGAATTCATTAGGTCTGTTGTCAATTAGCACTGTTTCAGCTTTAAGGGAATAGTTCCCACAAATATGAAAATTCTCTAATCATTTACTCATCCTCATGCAATCCCAGATGTAAATGACTTTCTTTCTTCTGCAGAACACAAACAAATATTCAGTATAATATGAATAAGAATATCTGAGCTATAGTATTTAATTTCCACTAGTTTCACCAAATAAAATCACAAAAATAATGTTGTAATATAATGGTGTAGGTCCATTCAATGCAAGTGAATGGTAACTAGAACATTTATGGTATAAAAATCACATAAAGGCAGCATAAAATAATCCATATGACTCCAGTGGTTTAATCCATGTCTTCAGAAGGGATATGATAAGTGTGTATGAGAAACAGATACATTTGTACATCCTTTTTTCTATTCTCCATTTTCACTTTTACTTTCATATTCTTCTTTTGTTTTTGGCGATTTGCATTCTTTTTGGTCGCTCTAGGTCCTCATGACGTAGTGACTTGCCTCAATCTAGGTGGCGGAGGACGAATCTCAGTTGCCTCTGCGTCTGTGACAGTCAATCCACGCATCTTATCACGTGGCTTGTTGAGCGCGTTACCGCAGAGACCTAGCGCATGTGGAGGCTTTACGCTATTCTCCGCAGCACCCACACACAACTCACCATGCGCCCCACCGAGAGCGAGAACCACACATTATAGCGACCACGAGGAGGTTAACCCAACGTGACTCTACCCACCCTAGCAACCGGGCAAATTGGTTGCTTAGGAAGCCTGACTGGAGTCACTCAGCACACCCTGGATTCGAACTTGCGACTCCAGGTGTGGTAGTCAGCGTCTTTACTTGCTGAGCTAGCCGGGCTCCCTGGTGATTTGCATTATTTGTGCATGTCGTCACCTACTGGGCAGGGAGGAGAATTCATAGTTAAAAAGGACAGAAATTTTGATTTCTTTCTCACTCACACTTATCATTTAGCTTCTAAAGACATGAATTTAACCACTGGATTCATTTAAATGACTATAATGCTGCTTTTATGTCCTTTTTGGAGCTTCAAAGTTCTGGCCACAATTCACTTGCACCGAATGGACCAACAGGGATAAGATATTCTTCTAAAAACCTTCTTTTGTGTTCAGCAGAAGAAAGTCATACACATCTGGGATGGCATGAGGGTGAGTAAATGGGTCAACTATCCCTTAAAACAAGGACTGATAATAAGGCCTATTTTTAATTTTTTGTTTAAATTACTAACTAATCAATTCAATAACTAAAACAGTTCCACTGAGAACAAATAGTGTGTGCCTGAATTTATCAGTCACAAAATTTGTCAAATTATTGAATAGGTCAAGGGGACAAATCTAAAAAATAATAACAATAAGTAATTAGAACAATTTGTGACATCAAGGTAAAATCACAAGCCTTCCTTGACCTCCTAAACCACCAGATCTAATCTTCTTAGAAAGGTAATGGGACTTTCTAAAGTAATGGCCGCAAAGTTGTTGACCTCTCTCATCTCCTATCTGTAGACTTTTCTTTTGACAGACCCAAAATGACAGACTGGTCTAACAGCATTCATGTGAGAATGACCAAAGGGAAGAGGTCGTCCCTACTCCCTAGGACCATTGTAGAAAACAACATTGAGAAAATCATTTTTTATTATTTCCCTCAAAGCTATTAAACGATGTGTACAAATGTTTATATATATATATATATATATATATATATATATATATATATATATATATATATATATATATTATTATTATTATTATTATTATTATTATTATTATTATTATTATTATTAACATATTGTAGTTTATAGCTAATGTATGTCTGTAAATGTATAACATGTTCAGTACTACCATTTAGTTTCAGCATAGTGTGAATCCACTCTGTTTCTGTTTTCATTTTAGGATTTTGGATTGCATCTTAAGGTTTAATGTTTGCCAAGAACCTGTGGTGCTTGATAGTTTGCCAACATTTTTGCTGTCTCTCCCCTCCCAATATTGCTCCATGCCAAAACCAACTGATTTTCCTTTTTCTCAAGGGAACTCATGTAAGAGGAGTTTTTCCATGATAGGCGCTCACATTGTATGTCTTCTCTTAATGCTTTTTTTTTTTTTTTTTCAGTGCAAATAAATTAATATGCCTGCTTGGAGTTTGTGCTGGACCTTTGAGGTTATTTTCTGAATAAAAAGTCTATTCCCTTTAAGAGTAACAGCACTAATATAAAACCTATAATCATGTACAGTATATCAAATGTTTTGTATAAGCCTCTGTGTTTTGGCAAGTATCACAGACTTTTACTCAGAAGTCCATTCACAACTCAGCACAATGAAAGATAATCCATCCCCCCACACACTATTCATTTTCTCTGATGCAGTTCCAGTACAATCAGAAGACTTTGTAATCAGACTTGACATGTCCTTACTGAATATCTTTAACAGAAATTGCTAAAGAACCATGTAGAATTAAAAATGTATTCCTTTAAAGTAATGTTGTTGATTCACTGAATAATTAATTTTACTTTAAGAGTGTATATTGTTAGTATTTGTATAGTCAAATGTCTACAGAAACTCTTTTCTGTTTTTTTGAACTGCCTCACAAAATCTCTTGATAAAGTGAAGGCTGTCACCTACTGGTAATCCTATGAACCTCATAACAATTAACAGGTCTATATGCTGTATGTACCCTTTTAAAAGTGCAACAAGTAATTTTTTACACATTAAAAAAAAGTTTTACCCCAAAGGAAAAGTGATTTACAAGTTTCTTTATATATATATATATATATATATATATATATATATATATATATATATTAATATAAGTGATTACAAATGTTCTTTAGGATTAGTAATTAAATTTTTTTTTTAAAAAAAGACGTAGCATGGGGTATCAAAGAGAAAGGACAAGACAAAAGATCAGTCATGGTAAGCCTTTAAATGTCATGTACTGACCGGAAAATACACTTTTCTCTTTATGTCACGTTTATGTGTGTTTTTGTCAATGTTTTGATTTTCTTGTCTTTTATTTTGTAGTTTAGTTCATGCTTCCTGTTCCTGTTTCTTGTCATGTGTCTTGTCATGTGATTTCCTGTTCCCGCCATGTTTCATGTGTTTTATTCTTATTGGGTCCTTGGTTTATTAGACTAGTCTTGTTATTGGTTCATGTTTCATTTGTCTCTTTATCTTGTAACCAGTTCTGTTCTGTCATTGGTTCTTATGTAATTAGTTCAGTTTTGTTATTAGTTGTCTTGTTCCCCCATGTGTTTGCCTTTGTCCTTTGTCAGGTATTGTGTAATGTTGCTGTTGATTCGAGTTCATGGTTTTTGTTTATAGTCAAGTCAAGCTATAGTCATTGTTCTTGTTTATATTCTGTTTTCTTTTATTGCTTTGATACCTTCACATTTTTGGATTGCCCTTTGTAAATAAAACTGCACTTGGGTCTTCGTCTCCTGCTTGTCCTGCTCTGCAACGTTACACTTTAACACTGTTCCATTTATTGACATGAATCCTTTTAACCTTCTCAAACAGGATCATATTTAATGGAAAGGAACACTAATTCCCCCCAATAGTAACTTTAAATCAGACATTGTAATTTAACATAAACTACATAACTAAATGGAACTCAAAACAGAATTATAACCCCATATTAATTAAAATGACAATTAATAACATTCCCAAACAGTCCCCAAACCTTGCACAGACCTACCTCATTAATTATTTGAATACAACATCCAATAGCTAGTCCCAAAGCATAATCAACAACAGCAGATGTTAAAATATAATTTAAAATCATGTACGCTCAAGTGGGAATAAGACTCCTGTCATATCAGTAGCCAGTACTGAGTAGTCATGGACTACATGTAATCTGGATTACACAATCAGATTACAAAACCAAGTACTTGTAATTAAATTACATGACATTTTTAAAAGTGCGTAATGAGATTCATATTACGTTGTATTACGTGATTACATGTCGATTACATTACCTATGCCATACTATTCTATTCTATTCTATTCTATACTATACTATAATATACTATACTAATTTTTAATAAAAGGAGTGTAAATTCGTACACTTAATACACGTAAAATTAGATATTCATTAAAACATGCAACAAGTAATCCAAAAGTAATCAGATTATATTACCTACAAATGTAATAAAAAAGATTACATTACTGATTACAATTTCAGTTGTGTAATTTGTAATCAGTAACAGATTACATTTCAGAAGTATTGTGTCCAACACTGTCAGTCTGCTTTTATTGTTTGTTTCTTTTACATGGAGATTGGCTGCCTCGTAGAAGCTACCATGTTGAGATCATATGACCAGCTGAAAACTATTCTCCATAACCGCCGGGTTAATGGAATCTTTTTCTCACAGAATAAATTAATCATGGTCAAGGGCATAGATTTGGCTTGAACATTGGGGGGTGGGGTTGGGGGGGGGAGTTATACAGTGTGAAATATTTACATGTTTCCATTGATCATGGTATAAATATTGCTTTTTTAGTTTTTATTTTGGGGGGGGGGGTTGGGTTAACTGGAATCTATGCCCCTGATCATGGTTTACTGTTGTGCATAGTGCATTTCTACAATGGCATCAGTGAATGATGCTGTATCCATGCCACTAGGTGTCAGTATAAATCCAAGACGTCTGCCAGTGCAACATAAACAAACATTGAGTGCACCAGAACTTCTTGTAGCAGAATTTACTCCTTGGAAAGTTCAATCCTTGAGAATGTAATACCTCTCTTACAAAAGAGCATGAACACAGCAATTTATGCTTCATTAATAACTCCATGGTCCATTTATTCTATGGATCTTCAAAATAATGTAATGTTGGCATCAGGTTTAATGATGCTATTTCACTGGGGATATTAAGAAAGTTCTTCCAGCATTCACAGCCACAGCAGTGAGAATACTCTATTGATATGCTATCTGATTCTATATGCAGGGAAAATGTAAACACCTTTGGTCCATTGAGAGGGGCAAGCATTTAAATGTGTAATAAATCATCCTCTCAATAAATCATGACTTCCACTGCAGCTGATGAGCTTCTTCAAGATTTACACCGTTTTATCATTAAGAAGAACACTGAATGTCACAGAATTTGGAAGTGCAGTTTTGACCACACCGTTTCCTCTGCCCCAAAGAATAACATTAACAGTTGTGATCTTGCAGAGCATGAAATTATGTAGTTAGCCCATTCATGCACTCAAGAAAGTGCTGGCAACTTGGATCTCCGTGGTCACCCGGTGAAGGACTGTATCAGGGTGAACCTCACTGATATGCATTTCCCAGGGGACCACACATTCACACTAATTAATTAGTCAGTAATAGCCATTCCCAAAGGCATTTGCACATTAATAGTCAATGGAGTTTTTTGGAGAAAATCATAAAGCTTTGGTCATTTAAGTCGTTGTTGCAGCCTTAATCCCAAGCAGGCACAGCAGCTCCAAGGTTACAGGCAGTATGCCATGCAGTCATTCTGCAACCGCTGTAACAATGATGTGGTATCTTCAGCAAATAGAGCAGTCTAGAGCTACTTGTCCTCGGCATCTCAGGGACAGTCCATCTTTGGACTGTCCCTGAGATTAGCACTCTTTGCCCAAATCCTTACTTTGTCTTTGGTAATGAAACCACAGATGCAGGCTAAATTTGAAACAGAGTGATGGCTACAAAAGCAGCTTTCTTCTCACTGTGTTTGCCTCAACCATTTACCCCCTAAGCCCCTATTAAATGCCCAAGAAACCTGAACTGTGCATCCTGGCAACTGGAAGAACTGTTTGTTTGTGTTGAATAATAGACAAATGGTTAACATGTAGATAGAATGAAGCATGATGCTTAGAGAAAACTTTTTTAGGCATCCCATTGTGAATGCAAGCCAATGTAAGACCCACAGACTGTTCTGTATGACTGTCACTTTCTTTTCTCTTGTCATTTGGTAATGGATGTTGCAGTTCGCTTTATCATTAAGAAGAAAAAACTTGTCAGTTTTTCATCATAATAATAAACATTAAGCCATAAATACATTTTAAACGAGCCTGTCATGTGGTGAAGTGCCAACAACATTCCGATAAACGTAAATTAGTATCTGATGAAATTTCAAGCATTGACAGCAGTGTCCTGCAGTGTGACATGCTATACTTTTTATAGTACATAGTACATAGTACAATTATTATACATGCAGTTTTTATGACCTCATATTAATTTAGAAGCAACATTGAATATTTGTACTTTTAAAAGTTCGTCACACCGCAGGGCTATTGGTGGCCAGTCGCATCTAAAACAGGCCTATACATTTTTACAAAGGGAAGAATGGAGCTAGTTGTTATACTTTTTAATCCAGTAGATATAATACAGTTTAGATTTATTTTTTAAACAATTTGTATAGATATATTTTTGTGTAGATATGTACCTTTACTTCTCTTGGCTAAAAAAATAAATAAAATAAAAGCTGCAGTATTGTACATTTCCTCTGCTATTTGCCAGGAAAAAAAATAAGTTCATTGAATAACCATTGACCTTTTTCCCCAGAGTAGAATAGCTTGATATTGCAATAAATTAGATGAGTTGGAACCTTCCATTAAACAGCTTATTACAGGTATTTAGCAAAGTGTAAACAAAAAAACAATTACACTATGTAACACAATTTTTGTTCCTGGGTAGTAAGTGTTATTTCCTAATTGCTTATGCCTCAGAAGTATAAAAAATGGATATTATTCCCCACAAACTTTGCTTTTGTGACCAGGACAGTGATATTTTGAAATTTACCTATTTCCAATGAGAAAACGGGCAAATTTGTGTCTTTTCGTTCACATAAAGACAGAAAAAAACAACATATGAATCCAAAACCCTCCTTTATCTGTGGTCTGACGAAGATACTGGCTTTGATCTTTGCCTCAGACAGCTTAGGGAAGAAGACTTGAAGGTACTTGAAGGCTGCCGACTCCTTATCTAGTGCTCTGACAAATTGTTTCATAAGGCCCAATTTGATGTGCAGTGGTGGCATCAGCACCTTCCGGGGGTCCACCAGTGGCTCCCACTTGACGTTGTTCCTCCCCACAGAGAACTTGGTCCGCTGTGGCCAGTCCCGCCTGTGGTAATAAGCCTTGGTGTCCCTACTGTCCCAAAGGCAAAGATAGCAGGGAAACTTGGTAAAACCACCTTGGAGACCCATCAGGAATGCCACCATTTTGAAGTCTCCCATGACTTCCCAGCCGTACTCATCATACTTCAAGGTGTCCAGCAAGGTCTTGATGCTGTTGTAATTCTCTTTTAGGTGCACCGAGTGAGCCAGGGGAAGAGATGGGTATTTGTTACCATTATGGACCAGCACGGCTGTAGAGCCGAGGAGGGCGGGGCCGGGCTGGAATGAGACACACCCGGTCCCCAATCAGCCTGATGGGGCGCGCGAGGGATAAAGGCGGCCGGGGACGACAGTTCGAGAGAGAGAGAATTACAGACAGCTGTACTGTGTGTTTTTGGTTGTGTGTTTTGTTTAAATTGTTTATTAAATTATTATTTAAGTTGTCAAGCCGGTTCTCGCCTCCTCCTTTCCACTGAACCCCCTTACAACGGCTTTGAAAATTACTTTAGTATAAATACATGTTTATTTGGATTCATATGTTGTTTTTTTCTGACTTTATGTGAATGAAAAGACACAAATTCGCCCGTTTTCTCATTGGAAATAGGTAAATTTCAAAATGTCACTGTCCTGGTCACAAAAGCAAAGTTTGTGGGGAATAATAGCCATTTTCTATACTTTTGAGGCATAAGCAATTAGGAAATAACACTTACAACCCAGGAACCAAAAAAAAAAAAAAAAAAAAAAAAATTTGTTACACAGTGTTATAAAACAAAAAAATTAATGAAGCAGCTAAATATAAAAGGTGACTCACATAAATATCACACGTGCAGTGTTTCGGCCAACAAATATTATAATTGATCAATTGAATACATTTAGAACATTTAAAACACAACTTGTCCCAAACTGATATTTATGAAAAAAACTGAATGAATGTATGCAAGAGCAGTGTTCCCTTGTGGCAAAAATATGATATGAAATTCTAGTTTGGAGAATAAAATTCACAAATAGATTTGAATATAGTTAAAATATAGTGAATATAGTTTAAAAATAATTAAAATCCAGCAACTGGATTTATAAGGCGATAATACGGGAAAAAGAGGAAGCTGCATAATGAAATAGTGTCACTGGTCAAAATCAAGACTGAGATGGAGCTGCACCGGAGCATCACCATTCCTCTGCCAGCTGGATGAGTCACGGCCCCTCGGTGCTGGTGAAGGAAGGCGCACGACGCGACTGTGATCTCGTCCCTGCAGATGGGGCCCCCTGACTCTGCCTGTTTGCTCCTGATAACACTGCTGGAATTGTTCCTTGCTTCACTCCCACTCACATTTATCAAAAGCGAGTACAATGACATCCTTCAGTGCTGCTGCATGCTGAGGTGCTTTTATGGCTGTTGGCCATCAAATGAACATCCCCAGCCCTCTCACAAATACCAATTGGGCAACATTTACAAGTGTACATGGAGGCAACAACATTCTGACAAAAACAGTCATTTATTATTGTTTGTTTCCATAGTCAATGGCTACTCAGGACAAATGATTATTTGCACACAATCAACTGACCAATTTAGTTATTTAATGAGGGATAATTGTTTTGTCCTATTTAAGCATATAGTGACAAAAACATTCTAATTTAGATAACAGAGTGTGCAGATATGGAGGCTTGAAAATAAAAGAAACTAGTGTGATAAAATCACTTACTAACCTTTTCTGTGTGAAGTTATAGCCAATTTTACAACTTCGTTGCCATGACGATGTAATGCCAATTTAAACAACTTTACAGCTTAAATAATACATGAGTTTTAACAGAAGTTAAGGTGCTTTTATAAAACTTTGAGCTTCAAAATTCTGCCTTTAAACCCTCCACAAATTGGCCACATTCACTTCCATTGTAAACGCCTCACTGTAACCTCGATGTTTTTGTAAAATTCTTTAATCTACACATACCTCTGCCACTAAGCATATTTATTTGCTGGCATGGCTGTTAGCAGTAGTTTTTCCTGCCCAGGGGTCAGGGATAAATAATCAATGATGGAGACGAGAGAGTGAGAGCTTGTCAGCAGTCTGAAAAAGGCTGGCACAGATAGGGTCACCTTGTCTGGTTTCCATGTCCTCCATTTCACCTCTCTCTGTTTCTGCCACAACTCACGCTGCGGTCTCTCCACCTCAAGTCTGTGTTTTTAATATTTTACGATGACAGCTAGGAGACTCAGTCAGTATGAGACCCTCATCTTGCTACATTGAGGGAAACACATTCAGTCACTTCATTACACCTCACGGGCACAACAAGCATTTGTGGGTACATATTATGTTATAAATAGCCTATATACTGTCCCTGCAGGTAAACATTTTTATTGCAATTTCCTTCATATTGCCAATTACTCACAAAGAGTTTCAGCCTCCATGAGTGAGGCGACTGTAGGGCGATGTTTGCATTATCAACGGCAGACTCGAGCACTGTGCTGCAGCTTGCAGATGTAGCAATAAAACTATCTCAGTCTGTACCCACTCACCCACACAATTGAAATGCTCAGCACTTTCACAGTCATTGTACCCCTTTTCTCTTATAGTTTTGTATTTTTTTACTGCACCAGGTCTTACCATTTTGACAAGAAACAATGATCACAGAAACGAGTGGAGCAGAGTTCTGTTTTTAGTGAACCGCATCACTCTCCCACTGTGATTTGATCCTGTCATTTTTTCAAGCTTCTAAAGTTCTACCAAGTTGCAATGTGTGGTTGTTACCTAAAGAGAACAAAGTTCACGTAGAAATTGAACTTCTGTCATCATTTGCTCATTTACTTCATGTCATTCCAAACATATATGACTTTGTCTCTTCTGAGATTTTAGGCAGAATGTCACTCTTCCTCTTATTCCCTTGTGTTCAGCAGAAGAAAAGAAGTCATACATGTCTGAAGCAACATGAAGATAAGTAAATGTTGACAGAAACTGCATTTTTGGGTAAACTTATTTTGTTACACTTTACAATAAGTTCCATTTGTTAACATGAACTAACAATGAACAATAACTTTACAGCATTTATTAATCTTGGTTAATGTTAATTTCAACATATACTAATAATTTGTTTTATTAAAAGCTGTATATGTAAACAGTAGTTAATGCACTTTGAACTAAAATGAACTAATATGAACAATTGTGTTTCTATAAACTTACATTAATCAAGATAAATGCTGTAAAAAATATATTGTTCATAGTCAGTTTGTGATACCTAATGCATTTACTAATGCTAGCAAGTGGAACCTTATTGTAGTGTTGACTTTTACAAAGAGCCTATTTCTACTTGATTAATATTAAAATAACTTTTGTTGGTATAACCAACCTGGTCTCATGACAAATCATAGTAGGAGATGGTGCAAATTTACTGTGGAAATAGTACAAGATGCCTCATACAAAAATGTGCAACTTTTTTCTTCTATGAAGAAAACAACAAACAATGTTAATATGATTTTTCCAAAGTTTAACCACTAAACCAAACCTAAATCTAACTTTTGGGCACCACAAAAAAAAAAAAAAAAAAAAGTAAAGAAACAGTGTTTGGAACGAGACAAGGGAAGCATATTACAGGTTACTGAAATACATCAGTCATTTGTATTGCATAAATAAATATGGAATTAGAAACCAAATTTGTTCACAAATATTTCCTGTCTTAAAATAAAGTGTTTCACAGGAGGCTAGTTAAAATTGGATGCCTGTATTGTATGGATTTGATATTCTGTTGATTGAATGGCGAGAAGTCATACAAGCCAAGTCAAATGTTATTACCAGTTATCATGAGACTATGTTGGTATAACCCAGGGCAGAAACCACTACAGACACTGAGGAGGGCATGTGAATGTCCCCCAATATTCAGAATAGTGATTGAATATATGTTTTTCAATTACCAATTCTAAAACTTGTTTTTGTCTTGAATAAAACCAGTTACTTAGAAATGCCAGACACATCATCGGAGGTGAGCTTCCCTCCCTCCAGGACATATATACAAGGCGGTGTGTGAAAAAAGCTCGGAGGATCATCAGAGACTCCAGACACCCGAGCCATGGGCTGTTCTCACTGCTACCATCAGGCAGGCGGTATCGCACCATCAGGACCTGCACCAGCCGACTTCATGACAGCTTCTTCCCCCAAGCAATCAGACTTTTGAACTCTTGATCTCCCACGATCAAAATACATCAGCACTGCACTTTATTACTCTTACTCTTATATCTCACACCGGACTGTCATACATTATATTATTATTATATTAGATTCTCTCTTAACAACTGGCTATCAACCGACAGCCTGAATGTCAATTCAGTACAATACAACCTACTGTACATTCTATATATACTATATATACTTTTTATTGTATTGTGTGTATTGTATACTGTACAGTGTATGCTATTATTTGTATATTGTGTTGTGTGTAATTATGAGTATATTAGACTTTAATTGTGTTGTGTTAATCTGATGTTTATTGTAAATTGGTATATGTCTCATCACTTTCACGACTGCTATGTTGCTCAGAATTGCACCCAAGAATTTCACACACTATTGCACTTGTGTATATGGCTGTGTGACAATAAAAGTGATTTGATTTTGATTTGATTTGATTTACTTGAGATTCAGCACATTATATAGATATAGCACATATTAAGAAAGAATATCGAGAGAGTGCTATACTTAGATTGACCTTCAGAAGGTCCGTGGCTTAGCATGCAACATTGACCTTGAATGTGTAAATGAATATTGCTGATAAAGAGCTTGATTTATAGATCTGCTGAGAGGAGAGTGCATTTCTGCATTCACACCAGCACCTGGACACAGTTTGATGTAATGCAGCAACAGACTCTGGTTAAGTACAAATCTAAAGGACATGGCAGCAATCCAGCAACCTGACTTTACCAATGAGAGCACTTAGTTCTCTAGTCCATGCTGCAAAGCTAAAGGAATTCAAGAGACTGTGAATAACAAAAGCAACCACTGTACACATTCTTTATGTGGTCTGTCACAATCAAGTACTGTGACTCAATGTACTGTCAACTGCCAGGTGCAGAGAAGAACAGGTATGGTTCACACTGAGCAGAAACATCTTTGATATGCAGATCACTGCTTGTCACATGTGGCTTTTGTCTCTGCTGTGGCTGATGGCTTGTTTTGTACTAATTATCAAACTTTCTGTCTGTCTGATGCAGACAATACTAATGCAGACAAATATATATATAAGAATAATATTTTCTTTTTTTCGTCATCTCTTAACTCACCTATGGCACTAAGTAAACCAGGACTGGTGGCACTGCATATGTGCATATGTTGTAAAACTAACATGTCAGTGCAATTCAAAGATGTCCCTTTTAGATAAGGGATGTTTTTTTTCCTCTCTATAAACAGAAATTTGTTACAGAGAAACTTTGTCATTATTTGTATATCTCCATTTTACAGAAGAGCACAGTAACTCCTGTCATGCTGCATTTCAAAGTCAGCCCATCACAATGCTTTTGACAAACAATTTGTCTCCATGAGCTGCCTTTCAGATTGAAATTCCAATCAAGTTACACCACTGACAGCGAACAACTTCATTTCACAAGTTTAAATCATGCCATGCTCTGCTCGCCTTTCTTCAGCTCAGGCATGTCTCAGTTGGCAGTGCGACAACATGATCATTTACACCTGGCGGCAAATGGCTCATATGAGGCAGCTCTCTTCTCCTTTGTGTGTGTGTGTGTGTGTGTGTGTGTGTGTGTGTGTGTATAGTAGGCCTATATGTATGTGGAGTAAAAGCAAGCTTGTTCCGTAACCTTGAGGGAGATAAAGGACCATTAATGCACCACCCAGTAGGAAGTATTTGCATCTTAAGTTTATTCTAAACTAAACACAGGTGTATCAGTGTTGACATTGTTTCACACAATTGCTTTGTCATGTCTGAACCTGCTATAGGTGCAAAAGTAAGTGCTATTTCAAATAGTGTGTATGTATTTACTGTTATAATTGTTACTGTTATAGTGACAAATGAGGATGCCCAAGAGGAAAAATCTAGTTTCATATGCATGTTGATTTCATACAATTATGTAAATAAAAACCTTTTATACCATTTTTAACAATGATTTTGTTTTTATGACTCTAAAAATGTCAAGTGGTACAACCATCAAGTAGAAAAAACATATTTTCCTTACACCTTCAATGCATGTGAGAGTACGCATCATAATCATTATCTTCCTAAAAGTTTATTTTATGTATTTATTTAATTTTAAATATAATTACGTTTTTTAATTACAAATATCATGAGGTTTATTGGGGTTTTAAAATCTGACATTTGACAACCTTAAAAGAATAGTTCACGCGAAAATGAAAATTCTCTTATCATTTATTCACCCTCATGCCATCCCAGATATGTATGACTTTCTTTCTTCTACTGAACTCAAATGAAGATTTTTTTGAAGAATATTTCAGCTCTGTAGGTCCATATAATACAAGTGAATGGGTACCAACAATTTATTTATCCAAAAATAAAATAAGTTAGCATAAAAGTAATCCATAAGACTCCAGTGGTTAATCAGTGCCTTCAGAAGTGACATGATAGGTGTGGGTAAGAAACAGGTCAATTTCACATTCTTCTTTTTGTGTTTTTTGTGATTCACATTCTTCATGTATATCGCCCCATACTGGGCAGGGAGAAAAATTACAAAGAACTTTCCTATTGCCCTTCATTTGCACTTACCAAATACATTTTAAAAGTTTTATTCACAAACTTACACAACATCTGTGTGATTTCCACAAATCAGAAGATGAGAAGAGAAACTGTTCCAGCTGATGGAGATTGTGACTCCTGTTGAATCTTTTCAAAGCACGATGGTTCCATCTCTGATGTGGACAGTGCAGCAGTTCCACTGGCTGCAACACAAGACACGAGCGGGAGTGAGAGGCAGCTCCCATGTCCTGTGTTGCAGCCCCTGGCCCAGCCACAGGTCACCTTCATTTCCACCACTTCTGCTGCCTTACTGCCAAAGAGATAAAGAGACAAAGAACAAGTGTAAGGAGAAAAAGGGGGAAGAGAGATTAGGACTGCTGTGTGTGAGTTGGAGGGATTGAGTGGATATGAGAAGGAGAGAAAGAGGGGCTATGGTTCCACATTCATCACAAACACTGAAAATAGCCTTCCTGTTTCATCTTGTATCAGAGTAGCCCTACCCCTCACACATGACCATGCCAGGGGAACACAGCCACTTTGGCCCAAATTGCATAAAGTGAGGTTAATAACATTGTAAGGCACCTTCCAGCAAAGACGGAGAATCTCTTGAGAGCCTTCCTCAGATTTCGAAAAAAGATAGAGCGTAGCATTTCCATTTTTATCACAGGTATGCTAATCCCACAGGTAGAAGCAAAAGAGGGTTTTTCACAGTGACACATTTGTAATTCAGAACATTCAAATTATCAAAATGCTTTGAAGTTGAATTGAACTTGAGTTCTTTTGATGGCAGTATAGTTAAGATTGTGTGCTTAAAAAGTACTCACAAAAAGATACCCTGGTATTACAATGTTTTTTGGACATGTACCACAGTAACATCATGGTGTTCTTTGAGATATCTTGGAGTGCCATATAAATACCATGGCATATGAGTATGGTTGCCTATAAGAAAAAATACTAATTGTGATCTCTTTAATATCTCAATTGTTTGTTCTATAGACAGCAGTCAAATTAAATATGTGGAGACTTTTTCTTTGGCCTCCTACTTTTCAGTTTTTCTAACATGTTTTCTCAACAGTGAGGCCCTTTACATGCGCACCAATAGACTGATTACTCCCACAAATCAGTTTATTTAAAAAAAATCAGACAAAACAAGAAATACTGTCATGTGTTGTGGTAGAGAAGATGAAGGAGAGGCGAGAGATCTATTTGCAGACTTTAATGAAGATGATTATGAGGGAGATATATAATAACGTGGTGTGCCATAAACTAAACGGACTCAAGATAGCACCGAGTATGGCTGCTGCGTTGCGAGCTCCGACACAACATAGCAATGTTTTGTTTGTTTTGTTCACAATTCTTATGTTTTTTGTCTTGGATGTTGTCTGCCTTATTGTCTACGACAGACAAACACTTTTGGACATTGGTTCAGCGATCTCACACCGAAAACCGGACTTCACATTCCTCAATGCCGACCCGCTGTTTACAAACACGCAATCAGAGTAAGACGCCGCGCAAATCGACCTCCGCTACCCACTATTCTACTGGCAAATGTTCAGTCTCTGGATAACAAGCTCTGCGAGCTGAAAGCGAGGATCTCTTTTGCAACAAGAGACGAGGGACTGCTGCATTATCTGCCTAACAGAAACTTGGATGTCTGCGGAGATTCCAGACTCAGCCATTGAACCCGCGGTGTTCTCCGTGCACCGAGCGGACAGAGCGAAAGACCTCTCAGGTAAAACTAGAGGAGGTGGTATATGTTTTATGATCAACAAATCCTGGTGTGATCAGAGGAACATACATTCCATCAAGTCTTTCTGTTCTCCTGATCTGGAATTTCTTATGCTTCTGTGTCGACCATTCTGGCTACCGAGGGAATTCACAGCGGTCATTATCACTGCTGTGTACATTCCCCCACAAGCCGACACAGACCGGGCACTCAAGGAACTGTATGGGATTATAAGTGAGCAGGAAACCGGGCACCCTGAGGCCGCGTTCATTGTGACCGGGGACTTTAATAAAGCCAGTTTAAAATCAGTCGCACCGAAATATCACCAGCACATTAGTTTCAACACACGAGGGGACCGGGTTTTGGATCATTGCTACTCTCCGTTCCGGGATGGCTACAAATCCCTCCCCCGCCCACCATTTGGCAAATCGGACCACTCTTCCATTCTGCTTCTGCCCGCTTACAGGCAGAAATTGAAACAGGAAGCACCCACCCTCAGAACGATCCAGTGCTGGTCGGACCAATCAGACTCTATGCTACAAGACTGTTTTGATCACACGGACTGGGAGATGTTCCGGTCCGCCTCTGATGACGACATCGAGCTTTACACTGATAGCGTAATGTGTTTCATCAGAACGTGCGTAGAGGAAGTGATTCCGACCAGAACTGTACGAATCTATCCGAATCAGAAGCCATGGATCAATAGCGATGTTTGCGCGGCACTCAATGTGAGGACCTCCGCTTTTAATTCCGGGAACGCGGAGGAGCATAAACAAGCCAGTTATGCCCTCCAAAAAACTATCAAAACAGCAAAATGCCAGTACAGGAGCAAGATTGAAGGACAGTTTAACACCACCAACTCTAGAAGCATGTGGCAGGGAATTAACATCATCACGGACTTTAAAGGGAATAAAAACTCCGCCATGAACACCGCTGCCTCTCTCCCGGATGAGCTAAATACTTTTTATGCTCATTTCGAGGGAAATAACACAGCCCTCGCGGAGAGAACTCTCACAGCCGAAGCTACAGAGGTTAGTTCACTCTCTGTCTCTGTAGCGGATGTAACCCGATCCTTCCGACGGGTGAATATCCGCAAAGCCGCGGGCCCAGACGGCATTCCGAGCCGCGTCATCAGAGTGTGCGCAAACCAGCTGGCTGGTGTTTTTACGGACATTTTCAACCTTTCCCTCTCTTTGTCTGTAGTCCCCACATGCTTTTTAACATCCACCATTGTGCCTGTACCAAAACAATCAAAAATAACTTGTTTAAATAACTGGCGTCCTGTTGCTCTGACCCCCATCATCAGCAAATGTTTTGAGAGACTAATCAGAGATTACATCTGCTCTGTATTGCCACTCAATCTTGACCCGCTGCAGTTTGCTTACCGCAACAACCGCTCCACTGATGATGCCATTGCATCTACAATACACACTGCTCTCTCCCACCTTGAAAAAAAGAACACTTATGTGAGAATGCTGTTTGTAGACTACAGCTCAGCATTCAACACCATAGTGCCCTCCAAGCTTGATGAGAAACTCCGGGCTCTGGGCTTAAACAGGTTGCTGTGCAGCTGGATCCTGGACTTCCTGTCAAGCAGATGCCAGGTGGTTAGAATAGGCAGCAACATCTCCTCATCAATGACCCTCAACACTGGAGCCCCGCAGGGCTGTGTTCTCAGCCCACTACTGTATTCCTTGTACACACATGACTGTGTGGCAACACATAGCTCCAATGCCATCATTAAGTTTGCTGATGACACGACGGTGGTAGGTCTGATCACTGACAATGATGAAACAGCCTACAGAGAGGAGGTGCACACTCTGACACACTGGTGTCAGGAGCACAACCTCTCCCTCAACGTCAGTAAGACAAAGGAGCTTGTGGTGGACTTCAGAAGAAAAGACAGAGAACACAGTCCCATCACCATCAATGGAGCACCAGTGGAGAGAGTCAGCAGCTTCAAGTTCCTGGGTGTCCACATCACTGAGGAACTCACATGGTCCATCCACACTGAAGTCGTTGTGAAGAAGGCTCATCAGCGCCTCTTCTTCCTGAGATGGCTGAGGAAGTTTGGAATGAACCGCCACATCCTCACACGGTTCTACACCTGCACTGTGGAGAGCATCCTGACTGGCTGTATCTCCGCCTGGTACGGCAATAGCACCGCCCACAACCGCAAAGCACTGCAAAGGGTGGTGCGAACTGCCAGACACATCATCGGAGGTGAGCTTCCCTCCCTCCACGAAATATATACAAGGCGATGTGTGAAAAAGCTCGGAGGATCATCAGAGACTCCAGCCACCCGAGCCATGGGCTGTTCTCACTGCTACCATCAGGTAGGCGGTATCGCAGCATCAGGACCTGCACCAGCCGACTCCATGATAGCTTCTTCCCCCAAGCAATCAGACTTCTGAACTCTTGATCTCCCACGATCAAAATACATCAGCGCTGCACTTTATTACCCTTACTCTTATATCTCACACCGGACTGTCATAAATTATATTATTATTATTATATTATGTTCTCTCTTAACAACTGACTATCAACCAACAGCCTGAATGTCAATACAGTACAATACTGTACATTCTATATATATATATATATATATATATACTTTTTTTATATATATATATTTTTATTTTTAATTTTTATTGAATAATGTGTATCTATATAAAAAAAAAACAACAAAAAAAAAAACAGCGTATTGTATACTGTACAGTGTATGTTATTATTTGTATATTGTTGAGTGTAATTATGTGTATAACAGATGTTTAAATTGTGTTGTGTTAATTTGATGTTATTGTAAATTGGTATATGTCTCATCACTGTCACGACTGCTATGTTGATCGGAACTGCACCCAAGAATTTCGCACACCATTGCACTTGTGTATATGGCTGTGTGACAATAAAGTGATTTGATTTGATTTGATTTGATTTGATTTGATAAACAAACCAACCATCACAACTATTACATGGACGAGAACTGACAAAGAATGAACAACTCAGGAGGTTATTTATACACAACAGAACTAATGAGGGGATAGCAGACAGGTGAGGATGATGAGGAACAGCTGGTAGTGATAAGGGCATTGCACGATGGGAAATGGAGTCCAGGGGGAAACTTCAAAATAAGAGTCCATATGTGGCAGCGGTGGCATGGTCAAGCATCTCTCCAGAGAGAGAGAAAGCGGTAAGAGCGCTCACACCTGAGCTAAATTATGTCTAACACCTGTCTCTAATTTCAGTGAGCACGGGAAGAGCGGCATAAAAGAGCCACACCGCCAGTAGACGTGGTGAGAGAGAGACTGGCGCAAGAAAGGCCACGATGCCACATGATATTGTTAACGTGAAATGTTAAGTGAATGTTTGATTGTAAAACTGTGGACTGCGAAGCTGTAAGCGTTAAAGTGAATAATTAAACTCCTACCTGAACCAGGGAATCTTGCTTCTCGACTTTTCCTTTCCACTGAGAAGTGTTACACCATAGAAACAGGAGTGAGACAGAATGTGACAAATATACATTTACATGTCATTTAAAAATAATCGCATTATCCTCTGTTAAACTTGACGTCAAACCGTGAATAAGCATGTGCGCACAGTGGATAAGCTGGTAAGGACAACGGTTATGGTGTTTACATGCTACGCAAAATCAGGGTAATTGGCAAAATCTACCCACGTCAATCGGATTATTCTTAAGGCGTTTATGACCTTACGCTGATACAAGAATGTCGTTTCATGCATTTACATGACCAGACACGTAGTTGGATTTTTAAAGCATAATCGGTGTAAGAACATGTAAACACGCTAAATGTCACAAACTGTGCTCGGTTTGCAAAGATATACTAAAGTCTGCTATCACAAATCAGAGATTTCAATATAAACGCTAATGTTCCTCATTAAATTCTTCCTATATTAAATTATCTAAGATATACTATCCACACTAATTATATAACTACAGTACATAATTCTGCGAGGTGATAATCTGCTGTTGTGCGATCTGCGAGGCAATCGTCTGCTATCGGGTCCTTAAATAATGGACTTTCTAGAGACCTCCTAGGGTAAGATGGTGCCCCCTAGGGAGTTGGTGCCCTATGCAGACTGCTTATATGCGTATAGTGAGTGGTGGTATTGTCTGTAGGTCTATACAATACAAGTGAATAGTGGCCAAAACTTTGAAGCTCCAAAAATCACAAAAGGAGCATAAAAGTAATCCATATGACTCTAGTGTTTTAATCCATATCTTCAGAAGTGATATGATAGGTGTGGGTGTGAAACAGATCAATATTTAAGTCCTTTTTTACTATCAATCTATACTTACACTTTCAGTTTTACGTTCAGCTACCTACTGATTGGGTCTGGTAAAAGGTGGAGATTGATAGTAAAAAAAGGACTTAAATATTGATCTGTTTCTCACCCACACCTATCACATCACTTCAGAAGATATGGATTTAACCACTGGAGTCTTATGGATTACTTTTATACTGCCTTTTGAACCTTTTGAGTTCTGGTCACCATTCACTTGCATTGTGAGGACAGAGCTGAAATATTCTTCTAAAAATCTTCATTTGTGTTCTGCAGAAGAAATAAAGTCATACACATCTGAGATGGCATGAGGGTGAGTAAATGATGAGAGAATTTTCATTTTTGAGTTACCTATCCCTTTAAGGAGCTCTTAAATATTACACTGTAAAAAAGGTTTCATCATTATGTTATGACATCATCCTTGTTTGCATTCTTTAACTTGTGACAAAAAACAAAATCAGATTTCCAAATTTAAACTTTTTCTTCATTGGTAATTAAAAGAGCAACCTTAGAGCAATAAAATGTACCTGTGGACATTCAATTCCATGGTATATATCAAAATATCATGGTATTACCATCCATCCAATATCATGGTACATTGCAGGTTAGTGCCTCAGTACTTTTTTGTAAGGGTAGTCATTTTTGAGCAAAATATCCAGTCTTTTGCCTTTCTCTTTTTTATATTTCAACACTTGAGCATCATTTGAATATTGATATTCCATTCCTTTTTTTTTTCTTTTTTTTTTTTTTTGCTTTTTTGCTTTTTTGAGTGAACCTCTCCTTTTCAATTTAAATATTTTCAGGTCTTACAAGACACTATTTCGCTCTTCCATGAAGGTGAAAGACATTAATCAGTGAAATCTCGCAACTCCTGGTGTGAAAATGGGTCCAACCTACTTCCGAAACTGCAGGGACATGCACTGCATGACGCTTTAACAGTCCAAGGACGACCCAACAAGGTGAATGGAAAGAGGAGCTTGCAGAAAAACTTGCACTCTGACAAATGGTGAAATCCAGCCTGGATTCAATCAGATAACAAGACACTGATAGAGTCCGGATGTGTTATTTAGAACGCGGTTTGGTATTGCAGGGGCAAAAGTACAGCGCAATGTCCAAAAATGAAATGCTAACATCCTATCAACCACAGATGATGCTTCATCTGATTTAAAACTTGATTACGGCAGGTACAAACACCTTTTATTGAAAGGCAAAAGCAAATGTCAAAAAGAACGTTTTTGTAAAAGTGATCCAGAGTAGTGAATCAGAATCACATTTTGTCACAACAAAGTTGAGTTATTTTAGGAAAATTTAGGCCATCTATTAAAGCATTTATTCAATTGCTTAGGCTACATGAATTGTTTTTTATCAGTGCAACAATTAAATGGATTTAGAAAGAGCTTTGCATGCTTTGCTGAAATAGCTGCGGGTGATTAATGAACATTTTAATTAAAAAATGTATGTAAGCTATTGAGTACCACTTACAGAATGACTGCACAGAATGGAACATATGCGTTTTCAGCTTTGGAAGTGGCTGTTGCCTCTCCTTGGTTGACTTGTTACACCATGTATAGTGACAATGCTGATACTGTACACACCAAAATATAGTCGACTTCCAAAAGAAGCGATTAGGACCAATATCAAGGAATGACTTTGCAAACTTGCGTAGATAAGAGCTTTTTCTGCATTGTAAAGCCAACATGGAGCTGTGACCGAGAGTGTGGGCAGTGACCTTGGGGTCAGTGTGAGGGGCCATTGTGCTCAGCTCTCAAAAGGGCCCACTACAATCAGTCCCACAGTTCTTCTTGTAAGCAAAACAATGGATATCCAGTTTGTTACAAACCCACTGCAATTCACAGCCCAACAAACATTCTTTTTCTGTACCAGGCTCAGCCATTCTGCAATATCTAGTGACAGGAACTGTACCTTAATCAGATCCATGAACAATTGGCCAGGGGAAGTGCATGTTCTTTTTTTTTTAAACCAAATTCAAAGGTTTACCTAGATATATTGGACACATTCTGGTTGATCATGTGATGTTTAATTGTAGTAAACAGCACTTTATTGAAACAATTTAATGATGGAAGCTCAATTAAATCCCATAATGGTTTGTCAAAACTTCAATGAATAGTAACACTTTACATCAATGTTCCCTTTGTTAAAGGGATATTTCACCCAAAAATGAAAATTCTCTTATCATTTACTCACCCTCATGTCATCCCAGATGTGTATGACTTTCTTCTGCAAAATAAAAATTATGATTTTTTAGAAGAATATTTTTAGCTAATAAAATTTAGCTCTGTTGGTCCATTCAATGCAAGTGAATGGGTGCCAAAATGTTGACATTCCAAAAAGCATATAAAGGCATCATAAAAGTAATCGATACAACTCCAGTGTTTCAATCCATATTTTTAGAAGTGATATGATAGGTATGGGTGAGAAAAATTTCAATACTTAAGTACTTTTTGCTTGAAATTCATCTCCCTGCCCAGTAATGGGTGATATGCATTAAGAATGTGAATCACCAAAAACAGAAGAAGAAAATGTGAAAGTGACCTGTTTCTCACCCACACCTATCATATGACTTCTGAAGATAAAGGTTTAAACACTGGAGTCTTATGGATTACTTTTATGCTGATTTATGTGATGTTTGGAGCTTTAAAATGTTGGCACCCATTTACTGAGGGGCAGTGGTGGCTCAGCAGTTAAGGCTCTGGGTTACTGATCAGAAGGTCAGGGGTTCAAGCCCCAGTACTGCCAAGATGCCACTGTTGGGCCCTTGAGCAAGGCCCTTGACCCTATCCGCTCCAGGGGCGCCGTATCATGGCTGACCCTGCACTCTGACCCCAGCTTAGCTGGGATATGGGAAAAAAAGAATTTCACTGTATATGTGCAAATGTATAATGTGTGATAAATAAAGAAAATTATTAATTAATTATTATTAATTATTATACTTAGATTGTATGGACCAAAAGAGCTGAAATATTCTTCTAAAAATCTTCATTTGTGTTCAGCAGATGAAAGTAAGTCACACATCTGGGATGGCATAAAGGTGAGTAAATGATGAGAACATTTTCATTTTTGGGTGAACTATCCAATTAAGGTTTATAAAGGGGTTCGTTAATGATTAATAATTAATTTTACAAATCATTGATATGTAGTTACTGTATAACAAATGCATAAAAAGGGCGACTGTCATGCAATATCTGCCAAATGATAAATCATTTTACCTCACATGTTTTAAATGCTTAATAACACTTATTTGACTTGACCAGTGAAAATTAACTATAAGTGGACACATATGAAGAATTTATTAAGGAGTTGGCAACATTAAAAACCTATGTACCAGTAAGTTCCATTTGGTTTAATGGTCTTCAGCTTTATTATACTGTATGATATATGCTGAGAACAAGTTTAAAGATATGAAAAGTGAGTTTGCAGAGAACTTTAGGTAACTAGGACTATAAAGTTGGGACATCACTCTGAGAATCACCATTCTTTTTACATAAACGTGAGTCAAGATAGTACAGTAATTCAACACAAAGCGGACTGTAGAAAAATAGCAATCCAGCTTTTTAATCTGACAACAACAGTCTATTTTTGCTGCATTGCGACATAATTCATGAATTAGGGAATTTTGAATAAGTGTATTTATTAAGCATTTATAACATGTACTGTAAGTTCTAACAACATGTAAGCTCAATATTTGCCAAGTATTGCACGAAAGTTACCCTTTTTATTAATCTTATTATAACTGCATATAAATGGTTTATAATGCATTTGTAAATGACTTATTAGGCATTAATGAATGTCTTTATAAACTCTTAACAAAGGGAACATTAATGTAAAGTGTTACAAAATTAACTTAAAAGGAAATTTTTCATTTTGGGGTGAACTATCCCTTTAAGGAACAACTTTTCTATGACTGTCAGCTGATTTTATGAATTATGATTAAAGTTTAATATTGAGAATAAGTGCTGTATCTATGAAGAAGGCACCATACAACACTCTTTATTGTACCTCACTATCTGCAGACTACAGAGCAAAACCAAAACTTCCCTTTGAAAAAGCCAACATATTTACCCTCTAAAAACTGATTATGCATAGCAGTGCAATCTGCAACACTCTATCTCATGCAGGGGGGCACAAGGGGAGAAAGTGTCTGAAACAGGACTTTGATGCAGTTCAATAGGCTTGCTTGCTGCGGCATATACAATTAATGACCTTTCTCTATGTCCCAGCAGAGTCTATTTGCATAAGAGGAAAATAACAGTATCACAAGTAATGCTATCCTTTAAAAAAAAAAAAAAAAAAAAAACATTCCACCGTTGATTAAAAAAAAAGCGAGAGAGCTGCTTGCCTCTTACCATTCGCAGTTTTTATCCACCGGTTACAGAAGCACTAATGTTTCCCTTGAGATACACGCTAGACAGTCTTAAGAGAACATTATTTTCCTCTTAACAAACTGTTTCATTCAGCTGGCAAGGTAATATCAGCATTTTGGTGAATAGTTAAGCATGCACATTCATTTTAAGACAAAAGCCTCTAGGAATGTTTGATGATATCCCTTTGTCAGAGTAAAAATAAAAGATAAATCAACTCATCTGCATTACAAAGTGTTCTTCCTACTGTAATCTCTTTCTTTAGGAATTCATCTTGGAAGAAAACAGATCTTTTTGTTAGTTATCCATATCTATTCAATGCAAGAAATCTTTCTTCCACACTTATATGCAAAACACCTTACCCTGGCTGCCATGTCCTGTTAACAGATTGAAGACTGAATACAGCAAAGAAACATGCTTTTGATTTGAAAACGGATGAAACGTGGGCGGTTCAATGAATGGTTTAATGGGATTTTAAATAGATAAAGCTCACCCGAAAATGAAAATTGTCATCTTTTACTCACTCTGATGTTGTTCCAAACCTGTCTTTCTTTCTCCCATGCATGGAACACAAAAGATGTTAGGAAGAATGTTAACAGTTAGTCACCATTCATTTACATTACATGGAATAAAGAGCAGCGTTGGCATTCTCCAAAATTTCTCCTCTTGTGTTCATGAAAGACATAAGTGTGAGTTAATTACAACAGAATTTTCTTTTTGCATGACCTCCGCCATTAAATTATAGTTTCTTCATTGTCAAAAGTAAATGAGGAAGCAAAATATGAACGTTCAACAACAATGAGGCTTTTTAAATTATTCCTGCTTGATATGACAAGTAAAACAGGGGCATCTTAAAGTATGCCAGTTGACTCCCTGCCTCATATCCATTTGTCATTATGCCAGCAAATGTATGTCTGTACTTTACATCTACATTTAGGTGGATTGACAGAACTATAAGAGGACTACAAGTTCAACAGAGTGGATCACACGGACCACTGCACCTCTTGAGCTTTCATTCGCAGCTCTCAGCAGAATCAGAGTTGGTGTTGCATTACATATTCGTTGAGAGACTCACTCAGCTCGCTGCATCCTCCAAGCTGGTTTGCTGACAGCACACTTCATCCCCCTCATGATTTTGGACCTGTAAACGGGTAAAGAATTAACATGGCAATAAGCAAGTTCCTTTATTTAAAAAGGCATGGTTGATCGAGTCAGAACAACATAAGGAGGGTTCAAACACTCCTGCATAGTTTGGCAAAGAATTTCAAGATAAACATACATCACTGCCCACTGCCAAATATCTGCATAGTAGGCGAATAACACATGTTCAGGGGCAGCAAGGTAATCCTTTGTTAAGGGTAGTTCCTTGATTAAGTCATAAATAATAAATCTAATGTCTGTGGATTTCAGATGTACTGACATCTGCTGACAATGTTGATTTAGGATATGCTATATAGTCCAAACTAGCTTTAAAAATAACACAGTGAGAAAGGAAACTTTTTCTGAAAAAACATTGAAGTGCATAGAAAACATTCCCTTATTCTGTAGCCAAATCTACATTAATAACGCTATAGCTATACCAGCCATTCACAGACATACAGAAACAATAATCTGCAGTAAGAAATAATAATGATAATAATGATAAACAGGCTACTAACGGGGGGGGGGGGGGGGGGTGGGAATAATCAATTACGACATCAATGTTGTGCAATTAAAAACATTCAGAAATACTTAGCTCTTTAACTGCTGGTGAATGCACCTACCTGCAGTTGGAGTTCAGTGACAGTGCGCTCGCTCCACGCGCTCCTCCGAAGGGTGATGCACTGGCTCGAGCTCTGGAGTGAGCGCTCGCGGTCATACTTACATACTCGTCAAAACAACCCCCGCTCAATCCGAACCTTGTTCTCTTCCCGGTCACGTTATAAGAAGCCTCGTACACAACACTGTACTCTCAGTCCGTCACAGAACACGTTTCTGCCCCCCTCTACCTCTGTGAGAGAGAACTTGAACTGCCTCCTCTGCTGCCTTTAAATATCCAATTTCAAAAGACGCAGCGCCTCGGGCCATTCGTGTCCGTGTGATGATTATATATTTCCCCTCTGTGATCTACATGAGAAGCAACGCCGCAAACGGTCCAGTAGGAGTCCGTTTTCTTACGGTGTGGAATGGGTTATACGGATTTAACTGAAATCCTT
>NC_059373.1:28395280-28400280 GCF_019703515.2 Myxocyprinus asiaticus
TAGGAAGAGAGCGGAGATTCGCTGTTCGAAAGCCACGCCGACGGAGCTTGACCAGCGCGCCTGCTCGTCTTCCTTGCCTGCGTCTCTTGAACAACACAGCTGCGCCTCCAACTAAAATGTCCAGGAAAACGTCTGAATATTCAAAAACTGGGAAAAGATTGACTGGTATATGCTGTCGAATGTTCAGCAGTTCGTCTCTGGTAAAACTGACTGGAAAAAGATTACTAAACACAGGACAAACAAACAAAAACAACAAAACAATAGAAGAGCTCCACACCGAGGCGGCCATCCACGGCGCCATCATGATGTAAACTAATGTAAAACTGATGTTTTAGTGTGGGGACATAGAATTCCATGACATCTGAGATTTGGTTCTAGACAGGATTATCAGCCCACTTGATATTGAAAGTTGGATTTTATGAAAGCCTTTTCACTTTACACCCATATAGGAACAATCTGCTTAAGCTTGTGATAGCATACTAACATACTTTTCTTACTATTTCTGCACTGTATACTGTATACAATGTATACTGTGCACATTATGCACATTTTCTCTTACTATTTTTTTCTATTTCTGAATTCCCAGAATACGGGATTATCAACTAGATTTGCCAAAATGTGCGGTGTACAACAGAAAACATTGCACATAGTACTTTTTGTTTCATTCTGTATTTTATTGGACTGTCAAAAGTTAAGACCACACCTTTTGACTAATATGTTTCGATGACTTTTCTAGTTATTCATGATTGCTGGATCGAGATATTTTTTTAAATCATTTTATAGAGATTGTACTCACAAAGAGCAATTCCTAATCAATTAAATATTGTAAAGCCATCCTTTATAGAAATTTCAATGACTTTTCCAGTTATTCATGATTGCTGAAAAGGATTTTTTTTTTAAACATTTTATAGAGATTGCTATTACAAAGAGCAGTTTCTAGCCAATGAAATATTTTACACCCAGGCATAATTAGAAAAATGTATATAGACATTTCCAGTCATTCATTCATTCACTCATTGCTGTATAAGATTTTATATAAGAAGAAAAAATAATAAGAATTTTTTTTTTTTTTTAATCATTCAATAGAGATTGCACTAAAAAAGAGCTATTTCTAGCTGATAAAATATTTTAGACTTTAGAAAATAGTTTATAGCTAGAAAGATGTACTGTATATTTACTATAGAAATTTTCATGAATTTTCCATTACCCTTTTTTTAATGATTTTAACGTTTCCATATGTTTCCAGGCCTGGAACATTCCTTTTAAAATTTCCTAATATTTACAGGTTTTTCATAACCGTAGGAAGCCTGCCTGTAAGGCATTTCTACCCAAAACTGAGTTAAAATTCCACATAACCATTTTTATATTCCAGAATGATAAGTAAACGCCACTAACTTGCATCATGATGAAGTCAAGTTACAACAGCATAGCATACTACTGTTTTAAATCTTTAGCGTGGAATAGTGTCTACTGTTTCACTTTTTATTTTTAAAAATCAGTAGGCAGTATACAGTTCAGTATACAGTAGGTAGTATTCCATTCCAAACATAACTTCTGACTTCTTGATCTGAAAGAAAAAGTTCATAAACATAATGTGGTTGCAGATCTTTCTCTGATTTTGCTGATCTGGACTACTGATTCTATCAAATATTTATTGAATTATCAAATGCAAAACTAAATTAGTAAATTCTCTTATCCCTCCCCCATTTTTTTCTCTCTATCCATTTTTGTGTCCAGCCTATGCAGTGAGTAGCGTTTGGTCGATGAAGGCCATTCATCATTGTGATGTATAATGGCTCCTGCGCTGAGTGCTGTGTTGGGGTCAGGGGCCGTGGGGTCAGAGGTCACAGGGGCGGCAGTGCTGGCTAAAGGGGAGCTGGCACTTATAGGCACGCTCACAGGACTCTTGGCTCTCCTGGTGCTCTCCATTCTGCTGCTGCTGCTGGGTGCAAGCTGCCAGGGGTGAGTAACATTACACATTAAAACATTCGCATTCAGTGATACTTCTGGTATTTGTGTTTCGCAAACATGGTATTTAATTAAAAGTTGCAAAATGTTGTTCTAAACCTTACATTTTGGTCATACAATGCTGATATCTTGATAGCTGATAGAATGCAGATACATACAAAATGCAATTTAATGGTTGCAATTGTGCAGGCCCACACAGAGTCTGTACAGAAGACTACAGAATATTGCAGAATAAACACCGTTATTTACAATGTTATGCCAATCCCTTGCTCCTCGCATGTTCGTTTAATATTTTGTTTCATTTGTTTATGTTTTCAGTTACCGACATGCGAGTCATGCTCTCAGCTCAATTTTACCATGCTTAAAGGAATAGTTCACCCTAAAAATTCTCTCATCATTTACTCACCCTAATTCCATCCAAGATGTGTATGACTTTCTCTCTTCTGCAGAACACAAACAAAGATTTTCAGAAGAATATTTCAGCTCTGTAGGTCCTCACAATGCAAGTGAATGGGTACCAAAATGTTGCAGCTCCAAAAAGCACATAAAGGTGGAATAAAAGAAATCAATACAACTCAAGTGGTTAAATCCATGTTTTCAGAAGTGATTTGATAGGTGTGAGTGAGAAACAGATTGATATTTAAGTCCTTTTGTACTCTAAATCTCCACTTTTACCTTCTTGTGTTTTTGGCAATTTTTATACTTCATGCAAACAACCACCTACTGGGCAGGAAGGAGAATGTATAGTAAACAAGGACTTAAATATTGATCTGTTTCTCACCCACAACTAACATATAACTTCTGAAGACATGGATTAAAACACTAGAGTTGTATGGATTACTTTTATGCTGCCTTTATGTACATTGTGGAGCTTCATAATTTTGGTACCCATTCACTTGCATTATATGGACCTACAGAGCTGAGATATTCTTCAAAAAATCTTAATTTGTGTCTGCAGAAGAAAGAAAGTCACACACATCTGGGATGGCATGAAAGTGAGAAAACTATGAGATAATTTACATTTTTGTGTGAACTATTCCTTTTAATCCATTCCAGAGATTTCTGCTGATTTCCCCCCAAAATCAGTGCTAAATATGTACAAATGTATTCTGTATTGGCCTGCAAATGAAACATATAAAAAGTGTGGAAATCCAATGAACACTTATTTTACACAATATTCACTAAAAATAGTTGTAGAAAAGAAAACAGAAAAGGTGCACTCTGAACATAATACTCAGTTATGGAAGATCGTGGAACTAGCGATTCTGATAATCAGTAATTGCTTAAGATTGTCAAATATCAAAAACAAATCAGCTCAAATCAGTTTTACATATTAGCTACTTAATTCAAGTTTCTTATGCATTTTTCTTAAGGATTTAAAACATACAACCCAGGGTAAACTCCCAATGTTGGTTTCCTTGGTGCAAACAAAGCCTAATCCTTGATTCAATACTATATTAAGGGTGATAACAAAAAGCTTTGTTGTCCAGTTTATGGCTTAATATGTTCCTTGGAATTTGGCGTTTTATGTTGATGTACAAAGACAAGATTACAGGCCATAGATTCACAGCCAAAGCTACAGGCTTAATCAAAATTTCTCAGTAATTCTTCCCTCTGTCTCGACAGGCAGAAAACAGGGAGCAGCAACCCAGGAGACCATGAAAACCTGATGAATGGGGTATGTAAGCATGTGTTACCATGATGCTTTTCATCTAAGGGATTTAAACAGAACCCTGCAGAGTCCCTGTGAACGAGTCCTCTTTTTAGAGTCCAAAAATTAGGTGAACCACCTGAAGGCTATTTTCTCACTTGGTTCAGTACTGTAGCTTTGTCCGAACTGCGAGTTAATACCAATTGTGAACCGTCCTGAAGATCACACAAACCGCACCACAGACCACTTTTTCAAAGACTCAGTTTGTTCAGAAAACCGCTTTCACACCAATAAACAAACAAAACTACATCAAATAAATTCGGGTCCACACCAAAAACTAGTCTGAAAGTGCCCTCAGGGTGTTTTTGGCATTAGTGTTGTAGAAAGCTGAAGTTTTGTTGTCATGAGAATGTGTGACTGCTGTGCTTAGGGGCCTGATGAAGTCTGGGAAGAGGAGAGGAGAAAGGAAGGCCATTGTGAGGCCCGGGGTTTGTGGGAGGAAAGCTTGAAGTGGAAAAATTAACATTTTCCTTTGGCCTTCATGCATGAGTCGCCTTTCTCTCACCGTGTCTGCCGAGGCTATGCTCTGAGTGAGAGTCATCTATGAAATTATCATCTGAGGAAAGAGTTCAAAAGCTTACAATATGTTAAGGAATCAAGAGATTAGTGTGACCTACTGAGGGCATATTTGACTCCCTAAACACACACACGCTCAAACACCCACGTGCATATACAGATCAACAGCTATATAGACAGGGCTTGTGGAAATGTATCATGCTTGAATTGTTCATTGTAACTGTGATTATTTGAGAGGACGGGAGGCTGCCAGCTTGCGTTCATGGTTTGTTGACTGAAAATGGAGGCTCCTGGAGCACATACAGCGAATGCATGGATCACGAGCGCACATCTCAGCCAGATGTTGAGTTTATTACGTTCATTGTTATGTTCATCAGGTTGTGTTTACTGATGTGTTTACCACACCTTTACAGTATGCTATGCATGCTAAATTTACATGGTGTGTACTGTGATAATAGCCTCCTGTAGGCTGTAAAATTTAGGACTCCGGATGCAAATGGGAAGAATGACAGACATTGGTTCTATACTGTATGTCAGTAAGTGGGACTTTCCATGAATAGGATACAAACTCTAAAAAAAAAATTTGTTATATTATATTATTGTGACAAGGAGGAGGGCGTGGTCGGGCCATAAGGATGGATGTGGTGAAGAAGATGGGAGAACTGGGCACTAAGGAGGGCAAACCCAGTAAAAAGATAACCATCATAGATAATGTTTGACACACTGCTGTTTGTCCTATCTGAGGTGTGGGATTATATTTACTGAAGTGTTGTGTAAATGTACATGAGAACATATGTATTGGTTT